>NW_020955642.1:637546-801185 GCF_003031625.1 Empidonax traillii
CCAAATTCAAACTTAGAATTAAAAATAAATAGTAACATTCAAGTCCTTGCCACTGGCATATCATCAGTCTTAATCCTTAACCCTTCTTCTGGTTTCATTTTGCACCATCTCCTTCACCATCAGCAAGAGCACAAAATGAAACCCTCGGCTTCTTTTTTTTAATAGGCAAATAGAGTTTATTACCATTCACATGTACTGAGTAGGTTTCTCATTCAATTACTTGAATCACTGTAGAAAAAGGAGTTTTTCAGCTCCAAGAACATAAGAGACAGAGGAGCACTTGCAGCAAAACTCCAAGGGAACTTTCAGAACTGCCAAGTTTAGGCTATTTCATTCCACCAACTTGTATTTAAGAGCTTTCATATTTTCTTTATAGCTAAGTTCCCCTGCTTGTCTTATATAATGTAAATTATTTAGACACAAAAGTCTTCATTTTCTACTTACTGCCTTCAGCTTCTGTTTCACCATCCTTTCTGACTTCACCATTAGTAGATAGATACTGAAGTACATAAGCACATAGAGAACTACAGTTTCAAAGTGTTTTGAGATCACAAGCTGCTCATTAGGGCAAAGACAAAGTTAAAAGGCACTTATAAAAGTAATAAAAAATTAATATTAAAAACCATCCGTACGCAAGAGCAAATAATGCATAACATGCAGCCTAATTCAAAGATTAATGTGGATCTTCAAAAGAATGGTCGAGTTCTGCAGACATGATCCCAGTGCCATAACCCTACCTACGAGACCTGGCACCAGCATGAGTATTCCACAGCAGTTATCTTTTAAACTGTATAAGCACTGGTATGAAGTATTATGTGTGCATTTTACAGTAACTAAAACAAGAACAAAACACCACACCTACCATACTTGTAATTTTTAAAGGGAGGAGGAAGTCCTGTTCTTGAAGACACATCTGCTAAAATAAAAGCACCAAGTTAAAACAATTTTTTATTTCCAATATTTTATTTTCTATTATTGTGCAGTGTATGCATCCTGGACATCTTTTACATCAAAATAAATCCACAACACAGGAGACTTGGTTGAGCATCCAATACTAAAACACAACCTGTTGCTCAGATTCTATAGTAACCCCATATATGATTAACTTCACTTGAGCATGAAGTCCCTCTAAAGCAGAACAACCCATGAGGACAGTGAGTCAGTCCATTTAGGATATGGTCACAGGAGTGTGATCCTTCAGAAATCTGCCAGGAGTACCCTTTTAATGGTCTGCACAGCACCTCTCTCTACTTCATATAAACAGCTGACAACTGTCGTTCACTACTGAATTGTTCAGTAAACACAGCGATGAGAACCAGACACAAAAAAAGCAGCCAAATTGTAGAAAATCAACTCTTTAGCTGTATACAGGACACAGCTCATAAGTATCTGCAAGAACAATGACACCTTCCCAGGTGCCAGTGTTCCCAGTGACACCCAGGGACTTAACCAGGGCCTTGGAAGGCCTGTGGAATGCTTGGCAGAAAAGCAGCTGAAACCATTATTTCATTAGTACTTTTAACAATTTATCTCAAACTCCCCCTTCAAAACAGATCACAGCAAAGCAAGGAACACGGCTTTTGGGCGAGGAACAGCACTGTGCCTCTGTGGAATGAGGTTCCAAAAAGTCTTGTTTGAAGCACTGGTTTTATATCAAATAACTGTGAGCTGCAATACTGCACACACCAAAAGCAAGTTTCTCAGCATTGGTTTTTATTTTCTTCTTCATAACAGCAGCTGTTCCATATGTACTTGCAGTTTTCTAAAAGCATCCTAAGATCTTGCCATCTCTATCACTGTCTAGAGGAGTGGAAGTCACCAAAAGCACAATATAGCCGTGAGTCCCAGGGCACTGTATTGGAGTTGCTCAAATGTTATCATCTATAAACAGTTTGAGACTTGTTTAAGCTGACTTCATGTAAAAAAAGCAAATGATGTTATTCTGTTCCCTTTGAATGTCTCCACTTAGGTGTGTGGAAATACACCTGCAACATCAAGGGTAACACCCCAACAGCTGAGTCGCTGCGTGGGCTGGTCTGCAGTAATTAACTTTTACATTCACCATCACTTTCAACGAGGCTTCTAAAACAGAGCCCACAGATGAGTAAATCTGCAGAACAAAGCCCACGATGGAGGCAGAAACTCGGAAACAAACATGCACAGCAAGACCTCACAGTGTCAAAAACAATTTTTTCAAGATTCTCTCTTCTCCCAAATAGCAAACAGACTTGCATTCCCACATTCCACACACTGGTGCAGTTCCTTAGGATCAAAGGCTCTAAATTCTATTAATTTATTCCTCTTAATTTGTGAATATCTGCCTGACAGCACCACGCAAGGAGCCTGAGGCACTGAGCCAAACGCACCAATGCCCTTGTTCCTTTTGGACTAAACGCAGGGTTTGGGCAGGGGGAGCAGTCTATCCAAATTCAGGCATGGCACACTGACCGTGGAAGCTCTTATTAACTCCAGACCTTTCATCCAAGGGAGAAAAGCTCACAGGGGATGTAAACACAAATCTGGCATCTCTACCAAAGCCACATAATTTTCATTCATTTGCTCCCCTCCACTTCCCTGGGCAGGGACAGCAACACATGGGACTGAAACGAACAAACAAGACAAGCACCCCCTACCCTTCCTCACGAAAGTAATGAACTCCTTCACTGTCTGATCCAAGGGAACTCCATGGTACACCACAGGTCTGAAATTCCGGTGCTCAAAAGAGCGAACAAGACGAACTGTGACAGTCGAGCCCTCTGACGACATGAGAATTAATTCTGAATCACCTGGAAAACATTAAAGAGAGGAATTATTGCCTTTCCTTTGTGCATGGGCACAGCTGGAAATCAAAGGTGCAGGTTGGGCCTCATGCAAAGATTAAAACCTTGCAAGAAGTTCAACAGCATCATGTCTTTCAGGGTTTCACTTCTATTATTCCTACAGAAGCAGTAACCGGGTCTCAAAGCAAACAGGACGTTACTGATACTGCACACCACATGATCTGTATCTGTACTGTGCGGTGCCACACCAGACTTCCCATTAAACATGCAAAAATGTCGTGGGTAAATGCAATTATGTTCTTTGGGTTTTAAGTGACTTCACTTGCTGGGTGAGTAACCTCGTGCTCTAGAAGAATGTGCTAATATGAACAAAACCAAAACCTTTTTAACATACTTATGTTGCAGAGAGTGTAATACCCTGAAAAATGCCTAAGCTGTCACACAATGCTCGTTTTCACCTCCCTAGAGAAAGTGGAAAAACCGCCCCCACATACACATGCAAATAATCCTCCCAGTACAGTTCTACATAATTAAGGGATTTCATTTATAATACTAGGTTTCTAGAATGGCTCTACAAGGCTTACATACTTTAACAGAGTGCAAATCCTAAAAAAGAGTGGTTTCATCAACCTAAACCCGTCTTCAAACAAGCCTACGTGTTGTTCTGTCGGGCTCTTTCTCTCCACAGGAAAACACAGAATAGGATGTTTCCTATCTCAACCTACTTCTCTATTTTTGGTGCTGGGCATCCCTCAGCAGCCTTGTTTCCTGGTCACATGGTAAACTGCTGTGGCTGCAGCAGCAAGAAGCAAAGACCGCAGTGCATGTGCTGTGACACAGGCAGGGCCACAGCACAACCCCTGCACCTCCCATCCCTGAGCAACCATTTCAGTCACTACCTCCAGTCCTGCAAGGGATTCTCTCACCCGTTCACCCCTTTATGTTCTTTTTGTGTGTCCCCTTTTTTTTTTTTCCTTTGTTTTTCTAGGGGTGGTTATTTAAGTGCCTTATCACCACGTAGATATCCAGGTACATCCCAGTGTTTCCTGTATCTATCCTACCTCCATCCTGGCAAAGCAAAGTAGCAATATTTCCCTCAAGCACTATCTGCAGAACGAGAACACAGACCTTCCACATCACAGGGCAACTTGCTTTTACGTCCCCTTGGTTAATAATTCCCAGAGATCCAATTCCATTGCAAATATGCTGTAACACACAAATAAAACATGCCAAACAAGCAAACAAGAAGCATACTTCACACCTGAAAATATCTAGATTTATATTAAACAGCTGCGAACACCCTTCCCCTTAAGGGTGGGTATCACCTTAAAAGCACAGATGGATATTTTCTTGGTGCTACTCCACATGGGCTGGAGGGCACAGCATTCAATTCACTTTCTCCTGAGCAGGACGGAAAAACACTGTAAGGGTATAGGTTTGGGAGCATAACCAGAAATCGCCGATTTTCACATCTACTACTCAGAACGAACAGACCGACCACAGGTAGGGCTGGGGCCCGATAGTACCCTGGGCCTCCGCGGAGAGAACAGTGCAGGTCAGAGGCGCTGGTGGTCGACCCCTCCTGTGGAAAGGACCCTCCCCCGGTCCCGCAGCAGCGCCGGGACCCACCGGGACCCGCTCAAGCATAACCACCCCCAATCCCGAACCCGCCGCCCGCCCGACTGGCTCCATTACCACTCCGCACCGGCACTTCCGGGTCCCGTCTCGCCAACTCCACCAATCACGTCCCTAGGGTGACACCCACTGCAGGGCGGGATTGGCTGCGCCGCTCTCCGGCCCCGCCCCCTTTTTCGCCACACTGATGAATGGGCGGGCCCGGTGCCGCCTCCGCATTGGCCCTTTGCCCGGCGCGTTCCCGCCCCCGGCGGGCACCGATTGGCCGCGATGCAGAACGTGGCGCCGCTGATTGGACGGCGGAGGGTGAGGCGAGGGGTGAGGCGCGCGCGCGGCGGGGGCGGTGCGGCAGAGGCGCTGAGGGGCCGGGAGCGCGGAGGGACCGCCGAGATGAGCGAGGTGCGGGGGACACCGGGGGGCTGCGGGGGCACGGGGGGCAACTCGGCATCTTCCCCTCATCACCCACTGCCGCTCTCTCCCCCCAGGCCGCGTTCCAGAAGGCCGCCGAGGAGGTGAAGCAGCTCAAGTCGCAGCCCACGGACCAGGAGATGCTCGACATCTACAGCCACTACAAACAGGCCACGGTGGGCGACGTGAACACGGGTAGGTGTCGCCCCGGGCCGCGCTGGGGGAGAAGCCTCTTTCCCGCTGTGCTGCCCGCAGTCCTGTGGCTCGTCTCTGGTGACTCAGAGCCGACTTGGCTCGGATTTACGGGCAGGGCACGGCCCGGCCCGATAAGGGTTTGTGCAATCCCTGGTTTTTAAATTAACCCAGCTGCAGCCGTCCGGATCGTGCAGCGAGGGGCTGGGGATCCTTTGTGTATTAGCTTAGTGCAAAATCGTGGGACTAGGGTTTTTGCAGAGTTCTGCCAGTGGGCAGCTGCCCAGCTCACGGGGTGCTGCAAATGATTGCTGTTTTGATGCAAACACCTCTGGGGTTAAACAGGCTTAAACAGCAAACCAAACCACAGAAGTGTGGAACTGCAATACGAGGGTAATGACACACACAGTTTATTTAGACTGGACTGGCTGCTAAAAATAGCGTTGGAAAGCAAAACCAGAAGAACGGGAGAAAACTCTTATAGGAGCTGCAATTAAATATCACATTTTGGAAAGACTGTGGCAAAAATGTGTCTGCAGGTACACCACGCAAAACGTCTCCTGCTACTTCTCTTGCTACATTTCTGCCACTGGCAGCTCAGCCCCCGGAATAACATTTAGAGTGAAGCCTGTCACTGTTGACCTTGTGTAACACTGGAGTAGCTAGAATTAGAAAGGAAAAAGGTCATTTGTTTAGAGTGCTGGCCTCCTAACCCAGTAGCTGGTGAAGTTTATTGGGTGTCTATTGAATTAAAAGCTGTCAGTGAAGTGTACAGGAAATGGTAATTGCAGTCTCCTTTTCCCAAGGTGGGAGAAAAGACCTGACTTTGGGTTTAAGATACGATCCTTTTGGTGTGGCTGGACACTTAGACTTTTAATACTTGACAAGGGGAAATGGTACTCTAGAGCTGTGAATACCACCATTTCTGTAAGTGGCTGCCCTCTTGAGAAGCAGGAGCCAACGTGAGCTGGCCAGAAAAGCAGCCTGTGAAAGAGTGACTGATGGGATTTGTGTTGGAGAGCTGCCAAGTAGCTCTGCAGGTCACTGTGCCATGTGAGCTGCACAAGGGTATTTCTGTGGCTACTGTCCAGTTCCATTTTACAGTCTTAAGAATTGTCTTTAAGGAGACAGAGAGGAAGTAAAACCACAGAGGGGACTTGAAGAGTAGCCGTATATACATTATTCATTCTCTACTTGGCCACATATAGCCTGCAGTGAAGTGAGTTAAAATTCCAAGTTTGTATCCCTAGATGACAGGTTACAAACACATCCTTAGCTTGATGATAGTGAGTTCTAAGTTGTATGCTACCAGCTTCTATTTTCATATCTTTGCATGTAATGGACCTTAGGGTATTTCTGCTTTACTTCAGGTCTGGTGTTCTTTAATTGGATAGCTGTCAGGTGACAGCAGGCTCTTCAGAAAGCACAGTAAAACCAAATCACACTAATTGGTGCTCTTCTGCTCAAATGCTGCTGTCTCAAGGGAACTCGACAGAGTTGTCACCAAGAGTGTTCTAGTGTGTTCCCTTGAGGTAATCTCATGACTACAGGTTAGTAACAGCTGCAAAGATCAACCACTGTACTTTGTCATAGTTAAGAGCAAAATAGCCTTCAGGGAGGTATTACCTACACCCAGATCACACAAACTAATTCTGCTGCTTACCTTGTCTCTCTTAGAACGCCCTGGTATGCTGGACTTCAAAGGCAAAGCCAAGTGGGATGCCTGGAGTGCATTGAAAGGTAATTGTCTCCTTAAAAAACTAATAAAAGTCAGAAAAGCACATGTAGTTCAGCAAGAAACAGAATAGTGTTTCCTTATAATACAAGACTTCTAGAAGTTCAGAATGCTATGATAATAAACTTTTGATTACCTCTGCAAGGTGCAAGTAATCATGAAAACTATTGCCTGTGTGAAAGGGAATTAAGATGCAAAATGCCCACCTGGCTCGAGATGTTAAACAAAGGAGAACAGTAACATGGACAGAAACCTAAGGAATCTGTTTTCCAGGTCTCAGCCTAGTACTCCAGAGGCTGAGCTCTCCCCCCAGTTGTTCTGCATCTTCCAGTTAGGAAAGCTTTAGAAGAAACAACTGATCTCTTGGCTCTAAACAAGGAGCTTAACACGTAGTCTAATCTATGACAGAGGGTGGGTCCTGGTGTTTCAAAGAACCAGCACTAACATCTAAATGCAGCCTAAGTTGAGTGAATAGGTTTCCTGTAATAACTGTCAATGGCGTTCATAGAACTGATACACTGTTTAGTTGCCGTCTGTACAAAAACAACTTGGCTTTGAAACACTGTTTTATCATGGCTGATGAACACATTTGTGTAAAACTTTAACAGTGGATTCACAGCCAACTGACCTTCCGGCCTCCTCTGGTGTCTGGTAGCCACAGGCTATACCAAGGAATTGTGATTTGTAAAAGGCATTTTAATCTATAGAGGGTATCTGACTGCCTCCTGTGTTCTGTCCTTCAGGAATGTCCAAAGAAGATGCAATGAAAGCTTACATAGCAAAAGTGGAAGAACTAAAGGCCAAATATGGCATCTGAGGACTGGATATAGCAGCCACATGCACGCCTGAAACATGCCTTATTTCTAATACTGTGGAAAACTGGTTTCCAAGAGTAATCTTAAATACCTAGTGTGTTATAGTCATTTCTCCTCATGCCTGTACTTCAGGAGAAGTTGTGTACCTGCCTAATAATGTACTGACACATTATAAATTCCTTCTGGGAACAAAATCTGGAACTCATTAAACTGCATTTGGTACTTAAGCTGTTGTGTCGGTCATCCCTTAGTGATTATCCTTTTAATTGCCGTTGTGTTGCAGCTGTCGACACAAACCAAACCAACCGTCCCATCGTTGCGCCACTAGAGGGGGTCGGTAGTCCTTATTCGGGCAATGTGGACTTTGGCCAAACCACTCCTCCCTTGCTTCCTTTCTCACGGAGATGAGTGGCAACCCACTAAAGCTGGAGCACCACAAAGCTCATCGGGAAGAGATCAGCTCTAATGCTGAGTACACTAAGAACAAGGTGCCTGATACTTGTTGTCTGGAACTTTCAAAAACCTAGCCAAAAACTGCCAAATCATCTTTCATAAAACACTTCTTGGACATGCTCTTTCCCTATAATGTTGTGGGACCTTCTGTAGGTAAAAGGCAAATACTCAGCAGCTGAACACAAAACTTTCCCTGTGAAAGAAAAGGTGAAGAAAGGACAGTGAAGTTGGTGCCTTTGGCGCTATAAATGCATAGTACTGGTGTTGCCATGATGATTAGAAAGCACAGTTGAGATCTGTAGTAGATTTTTAATTGTTATGATCTGCCCAGTATGATCTCTTAGAGCTGCCGATAATATAAAGGGAGATTTTTGCTTTTAAAATGTGCCATTGAACTATTCCAGCATAGAGGACATGAGAATAAAGTCCCAGCCTTATACAGGAGGAAGACATTCTAATTCCTACCTTACTGGTTAGCATCTGAACAGGTGAGGACTTAACAGTCATCATATGAGCAACTGATTTATATAAATACATAGAGTTGAAAGCTATCATTACATATTTGTCTAGGTAAACACCATTTTGTAGTTAGGTACACGGGCTTTGCTGTATGTAGTAGCCTTGGAGATTACCTCATATGCTTTCAAAAATTAAAACTTTCCCCTTTGCTACTTTTATTGGAAATGCCCTTAGAGCTACTTTTCACCCTTTAAAATGTGTTAGAATAAAGAACAAAAATAAGTTGTTTATTCTTGTTCTTCTGGGTAAGTAAAAATAACATTTTTTACCTCGTCTTCTATTGTCTGCTAATTGAGATTGTGTTAATTAAATTCACCTTGCAAGAGAGAGGCAAGAGCAGATGTTCAGCATAAGGAATGCTTTTACCTCTTTTTCCAGCCCTAAATTGCACAGCCAGTTCTATCTTCACAGCTGTATTTTGTGAAGCTGGTTATCCTTGGAGGATTCTACCAACCTGTGTCAGAACGGAGCTCACGCTGGCAAATGCTTCCACTTTTGCTCTTGTTTGCAGGAAGTCCATGCACTGTGAGCATGCTGTGATTTGCTAATATGCTTTCTGTCAGAACAGGTGTTAGAATTTTTGACTGCTAAAGCAGTGGAGCTGGGTATGAAGGATGGGCCGGTAATAGCAAGTTCAGTATTCCAGTCCTCATTTGGCTTTATTTCCCCTGTGAGACTTCAACTGCAGCAGTGCTGCTCTCCTTTCCCATACCTGTCTGACTTTAGGAAAACATTGCTCTGTACACAGTGCTTATCCCAGAAAGGGCTTGCTCTTGACCAGGCTTATAAGTAATGCTATTTGCCAAGTTATACAAGTGACTGAACTCTACCTTGGATGTCTTTATTTGGGTGTTTTATTTTTAGTGTAGTAACACCTTTGTGCTTGCAGCTTAACCTTCCTTAAGAAAGTAACATCAGTGGTCTTACTATTTAGTTGCCATTTGGCAATCAACTGTGTTTCTCAGCAGTAAGCTGAAAGATTTAAGATGTGGAAAGAAGAGCTCTGCAGTGAGAGACTGTACAGGAGGCACAAAGGCAGAAGCAGAGGTGCTGTGTGTCTGCGCACAGTGTTTGTGAGGAGAAGCTGCAACACAATATTTGGGTGCATGACCATTATCTAAGGGTACTACCACTGCAGGGAGAGGGCTGAAATAGACTGAGCTGAGCTGAGGGGCTGGTTGTGGTTGTTTAGCAGCAGGATGAATGTCTGTAAATGTATGGGCTGCCTGAAAATGCTGCTGACCTAGTGACCGCATAGTGCTTGCAGGTATGGTGTGTGAGGCACCTGGGCTGCATAAACAACACTTTGGCAGTAGTGACACCAGGACAGTGGTGGTTTAAGGACATCCACAAACAGATTTGTAAGTAGAGGTGATTGCTTTTGTTAAACTAATAAGGTGGTAAAAATAGACAACCATATGCAGCCTTGAGATCGGAAACAGAAACAGCAAGCCTCAAACCAAAATATAATTTCAGAGCCATTGCTGTGACTACAGTAAGGTACTCTTGCTGGAAGAACAGAGGCTTTGGATGGCTGGGCAGTGCTGCAAAACAGGGGATTGTTCTGACACCCACTCAGGGAGTTGCCGCTATTTCCTCTGTATTAGATCAAAGAAAGGCCAGCAACATCCTGATCCTCGCAGCGCCTGCGAAGGGGAAGGGATGTGCACTGAAACAAGCCCAGCACGCAGGAGGTCAGAGGCCAGCTGGCACACACACGCTCGGGTCTCGTTTGCTGAGTCTGCAGTGTGCAGGACAGTCTGGACTTTGGATATGGCAGTAATAAATGTTAACTTGTGGCTGTGATAAGACACTGTTCCTTCTTCTACAATTAGCTCTTGCACGGAGCAACTGGCTGATTGGCACCCACTGCAGTTAGAGATAAGCTCCAAAAGGGATGATGTTTTCCTTGGGATTGTTTTTTTTCTGGTGGGTTTTGCTTGCCTTTAACAAACATGTGTGAAGATACATTCCTAGCACAGATTTATCAAATCAGTATTGCTCTGCTGCTTAAGGCCCCTACCAGATTTTTCAATCCTGTGAATCAAATGTTTGGTTTGACCAAAAAGCACTCTGAGGCAACTGCAGTATGCAACTGTCTTTCTGTCAAAATTCTTCACTGTTCATCTAGAATGATCTTGTTTCACGATCCAAGTATTTTAACCTTTGAACTCATTTGACCCTGATGATTCTGCTAAAAATAAATTACAATTGTATTTGCTGCTGTTCAAAATATTTGCTCTTCCCCCTGAGTGCTCAGAGCAAACAATATTAGGCAATACCACTTTGGGGTGACTGGGCATCTGAGCTATCTTGTGGGATTGGTGGGATTGATTAGAAATTGGGCAGACAAAAAAGAAAGTGTATTTTGGTTGGGATGGGTTTCTAAATACCACAGCTGTCACTCAAAAATGAGTTACACAGTGCTCCAAGTTGCCAAAGCTGCACAAAAGTAAAATAAGTTGATACTACATAGACATAAGACATTTGAGTGCATTCACAGTAATAAATTTAGAAGGGTAAAAGTGAATAAAATTAAACAAAAATAGAATTTAATTTTTCCCCTACCCACAAGTATATGAAGTACCTTCAGACTCAGATACCTGACCTATAAAATAGACAATTTTCAGCTTCTCATTTAAAGTCCAAATAACATCAATTCATTCTAGATATGTCTTTATAATTTATAGAATAAGCTTGTATTTCCTCTAGAACAAGGGTATCTGTGAAAATTAAGCACAGCTTGGTTATTTTAAAATAGGGAATTCACACAGAGCTTGGCTGCAGTGGTCTTTTAACTTTCATTCCCAGTTAGTTCTAGTATATGTATATTTATGAACTGTACCAAAAGAAGCATCGCCACATGATTTCTTTCCATACCCTGGAAAGAAAGAAAATTACATGGCTTGGCTAACACAGCCAGGCAGACACCTTGTTTGTCCCCACCAAAATGTACAAGGCACTGACTTGTACTGCGTTCCCCAAAAGGCTGAGATAGTAATATGTCGTCCCCTCCTAATAAACACTACTCATTTGAGTAAGTAATGAATCTGAAAGGTAAGCTCACCAGCTTAATGTAGTTGATATTTTTAAATCTGAATATTTACCTGCATTGATTTGATGTTTTACTGAGAGAAGATATATATAACAGCTGAGAAACTGAACAATATGATTTCCCCCAGATTACATAGTATTGAAATATGGACTCAGATTTTTCTAGTAGTGCTAAGAGGGCTGTATTGAATGTATATTTCAAAGCATTGATTTGTCAGAATGGTCAGATGCAAATACTTTGGTGTATGTCCTAAACCAGTGTAACTTTTGCCAGAGGTCCCTGGAAAGGTCTGAATCCAAAACAGAATGATCGAGTGCCCAGTGTTGGATCTGTGCAGTGTGATGCTGAGGTAGGTCCAAAAGCTGACCAGGAGTGAAAACAATTCTTTCCAGGATACAATATGTATTTCTTTAAGCCTGTCTTCTCTTCCTAGACTTAACTGAGGTAGGGAGTAAAATCACTGTAATACCCCCCTCCACATTATAGAATGTTTTTAACCCAGCCATGAGTGCCTTAACAAGTACCAGTTGATTTGGATGGACAGTAGGGCCTAGACTTTGGTGATGGGCATTCTTAGGTATTATTGGCATGTCCAGCAGCCCAGGTCTCTTATGCACATCCAGCAGTGAGTGGCAGAGCCTGGGGCTGCAGGGCACTTGGTAGCCCCTGACTGGTGATCAGTCTGCCTTCCCATGGCACAGGAGAGGTGTCCAGGCAGGAGGTAAAGTGAAACCATCTGGCCCAGGAGCTGTCTCCTCTTTACATGCTTTTACATGCCAGGCTGAGTCTGTCTGCTTGGCTGCAGTCATTTGTAGTGATGGGAGGAAAATCCTGAGGTAAAGTGGTTGTGATAAGAGGTTGGTCTGAGCTGTGTGGGCTTTGGCACAACCCAAAACCTCCCTATGTTACATATGCTGCTGCCTGAGGCACAATTTACTTAGGTTGACTGTGCCTGTGTTCCCAGAAACTGCTGGTCTTCAGCAGCTTGCCAGGAACTTGCTGACTTTTTGCCCCGTTCCAGAAGCTCTGTTATTGGCCCAGCTAGGCTCAACACAGCCTGAGCTGAATGCAGCTTCTTCTACTTGTATTTTCAATCTACTACCAGGAAAAAAGAGATTGCAAAAGAACAGTGACAGGAGACAGTCAGCTTCTTTCTTCTTCCTCACAAAATTTTCTGCATACTCACATTTTTTGGAAGATATCAGTAAAATAACATTTCCCCCCCCACTACAGACCTTGGGTATCTCCCAAAGTCTCAGTCTGCAAGACACTCGAGGTCTATTTCTCTCAAAGACCAGGTCAGCTTCTACCTGGAAAGACACCTTGAAACAGGACCCTGGCAAAAATGAGGATTTAAATGCCTGCCCAGGTCAGTTGCTATGCCAAAAGCTAAAGATGTGATCAGAAAGAATTTTATTAAACTGACAAATGCATTTACAGAAGGAACAGGCTTCAAGATTAGATGAACCTGGACTGGTCCCTTGTGTTCTGCTTTACCTCAAAGTGAAATACTTCATTGGGTAACTGTTCCCTAAGCCCCTGGTGACTCTCAGATTTCAGTCCTGAACCTCCTCCAGGCTTCTGCAGGAGAAAAGCTGGAACAGATTCTTCAGTGTTAAACTTCTCATGTTTTTTTAAATGAACCACATGAAACTGTTTCTATGTTTTACAATAGTCTCTGGTAATTTCCATTATTTATGAACACATTTCCCTGAAAACTTTCTCTCCAGGGATAGGATGTGAAATGTCCACTTAAACAATAGAGAAAAGGGACTTTCTAAACAAAATAATGAAACTGGCAACATACCAAGAACTCTGCATTAACACAACTGAACCAAAAATACTTCTGAAGTGCTTTAAAGGTCATTTACTGTGTTGTTATTATGTAGGTAATGTATTTTTCAGACATTTTTCTTGTCTTCTAAGGCACTGAGCTCTTTTTATTGTAAAACACTGTTTTCATATATGATTTTCACAAATAATAATCTAGAGGCATTTTTCCAAAATTTTTTTCCATTTTGTTCTTTAAAAAGCAGATAATATATTTGGCTTGTTTTGTTATAGACAATGAAAATAAACTCATTTCATTTGAAAAAGGTGCAGAGTACTCACAGGCTTCATATACCCAGGCACCTTTACCAGAATGTATCTCTAGCCAAGCAAATGTAGAAATAAATGCTAATAAACTTTTTGTAGCTCTTCTATTTATTTACACAGCTGTTAAAATTATCTTTTCCGGGGTAACTTCAGGAAAGGGTGAATCTGAAAGTGCCTATTTAATGCTGATAATAATTTCAGGTCAAGTTGCATTCTCATTTGTATTTGAGAAAACTAAATTGAATACAACATATTAAAACCATTTTGCATTTGCAGCAAAAGTACCCCACACCCCACAGTACCATCCCCAAACTACCCTTTTTCCTCAAAGAACCGGCTTGGCAGATAACTGTATATCTACTAAAGAATCCAAGTATGACAGGGAGCAGTTTTGTTTTGGAAGTAACCCCTTTAATTTCCTCATTCCTCAAAGCTTTTTATGCACATGTTTACTTATGTGAGCCTTAGCATGGGCTCACACAGGGAAAAAAATTATCTTGTTCAGCAGAATACCCCTCACTATTAAAAATTAGAGGTTTTAATTGCTAAAGCCATTATGATGACTCCGATGTTTTAAATGCAGATCTATCCTGAATGATTTCACTGATTGTGGGACAAATTGCCTAATGCTTTGAAGGATTGAGCTTATGCTATTAAAAGCATAAGTTACGTGAGGTTTTTGCCAGATAAGAGTTGGTGTATTTTGTCTGGTCCAAGTCTGCATTTGCTCAGTAGAGTTACATATAAACAGCATAGAGGTATTGTTGTTTTTTGAGCCAAAAATACATGAATATTGTTAAATTTAGAACTTAGAAGTGGAAGGGTGTAACAGCAAATGCATGTGATCAGTCTGCAGACTGTGAGGCAGAAATGCTGTTTAACCTGTGGAATAAACAGCCCAGGATTTTCAGAAAGCTATTCTATCAGCTGATGAACCTAAAATGAAAGAGATGTGGCCAGCATCGAGTTTGCTCGCTTGGATGGCATGTTCAGAAAACAAAAAATGTTGCAGACCACAAACCCACCAAAGAAGTTTTAACAACAGACCTTGCAAAAATTTGCCAAGTGTTGCAAAAGCTGAAAATGCCAATTCAGTGTATGATAGAAATGTAATCGAATGCTGTATACCACTTTGTAGAGAAGCATTTAAACAAAAGGATTCTGCAGGAAAAGAGAAATAAAAATATCAGAATTTATCATTAAAATGCAAAGTATGAAAACTAAAGTAAACACGTTGTTCAGAACACTCACCTTTACTAGAAACAGTGTTACAGAAACACCCCCAGCCAAATCATAGCAGACATATATGTATTTTTGAAAGGAAACACAGAGAGCCCTCATGAAATTGCATAGAGATTGAAATAATGAGTCAATCTGTATAGACATCTAATTAGTTCAGAAATGGAAGCGGGAAGGAGGATAAAGTTATGATAACTTCTACCATCCCATGTTGAAGGAGATCTTTCTAATTCCTTTCAGCGAGAAAGGGAACAGCAGAATTCTGATTGCAGATGCACATGAGGGAGGCCCGGAACAACGACCCGTGGGTCTGTCCAGTGGACCCTGTGGAATCTCTTCAGACCTCTCTGCTGGAGTCAAAATCAGAATTCGGTAGTAAAACAGAATTTCTGATGACACAGCAAAACTCAACTTCCTTGGGCTTTTTAAAAGCTGTTTCTTAGGGAAAGGAAAAAAAAAAACTAGAGCAATCAGTAATTCATTAGAGGATGGCAAAACATGAGTGAGAAAAAGAGCAAGGGCATAAAACTTTATGAGCAGAGAGGTTTTTGCTGACAGTACAGGTAGAGATAGGTAAAGTTGAGCGGGCTGGTCAGAGATAAGAGTGCACACATAGCCCAAGGTGCGAACCCGTCGCCGCACCGGGAGCTGCTGCCGAGCGACTTCGGGAACACAAACACGGGCGCAAATACTGCCAGGAGGGCAGGACGGGGTTTTCCTGTAGCCACAGGCGTCTCGGTGGCTGTGTGTCACCGCAGTGCCCAGCACCGCAGCCCGGAGCAGCTCTCGGGGGGCTCCCGCGGTGTCCCAGGCGGGCGGACAGGACTGGGGCGAACGCCTGGCACCAGGGCAGCATAACCCGAGCCCTCCGGCAGCCGGGGACGCGAGGGGACACGGGAGGGGCGAGGCTGCAGGAGGCATCGCCGCCACCGCCCGGGACACCTTCTGCCCGGCGGCCGCGATCCAGAGCGGGCTTGGGCGAGCGTGTGCCCCGGGACGGGGCAGCGCTGCCTCCCCACGCCGTGCTGGGGAGCAGGGGGACCAGAAGGAGCAGCTTAGCTCGGCTCGGCCCGGCTCCGCCCGTCGGGGCCGCGCTGCTGACTCAGCCGCGGGGGGGCCCGGAGGGCGCCCCGGCCCCGCGGGCGTGGCAGGAGGGGGGGTGCCCTCCGCCCTCCGGGGAGATAAAGAGCGGCGGCCGGAGCCCGCCCGCGTCTCTCGGCGCCGCTGGCAGCATGACGGCCATCGGGGCGCAGGTACGTCTGTCTGTCTGCCCGCCGCCGGGGCTGCGCATCTCCCCGCCGGGGGGATGGCGGGGCTCCAGCTCGTCCCTGCGCGGCCAGGGTCGCTACGGCCCTTTCCGGAGCGGCGGGGACACAGCCGGCCGGATCCCCCTCACATCCCTCCTTCCCGGGTCCGCGGCTCTGCCCTCCCCTCCCCGCCGCACGTGGCTCTGCGAGCCCCGCCGTGCCGGGCTGGAGGGGGGTTCGGGCGCTTGGCTTGACTTTTCATTAAATGTCGGGCCCCCCTTGGAGGGTTTCGGTGGGGAGGGGGCGTGTGTTGCATACGCGGCTCCGCGGGGGCTGCAGCCGGAGACCCTCGCAAGCCCGCGGCGGCTGAGCCTTGCTCCCCCCGGGTGAGGAGAGACCGGATCGCTGCAGCCCAGGCGGGCAGTGCTCGGAACTGGGTGCCCCTTCGTCCCACTGCTGCTGCCTCCCCAGTCCCAGTAACCGGCCTCCATCCTCCAGCCCTGCCAGAGCCGGAGGCTGTGCCGCGGGACCGCGGGGCAGGGATCTTGCTCAGCCCAGAGCCTTTGTGATCCTGGTCCCGGGCCTTGACGTGGGAGCATTGTTCGTGCAGCCCAGCAACCAGGAGAGCTTCACCCACCCTTCCTTTCTGCTGGGTACAGCCTATAACTGCATAACTGCATTGCTTTTCTTTGTGAGAAGAGGTTTGATGTGCACAAGTAAATATTTTCAAATACTGAATCCCGTAGCTTTGTCCTTCTGCCTTTGTTTCACCCTGAAGTAGCACTGTTAACTCTGTTTTTTTTTTTTTTCCCACTTTCCTTTCAGGCGCAGCAGCTGCTGGCGCACCGGAGACCACAGAAATCCTTCTTTGAGACACTCATCAGGAGCCTGATCATCCTGTGCGTGGCAATAGCAGTGGTCTTGTCATCCATCTCCATCTGTGATGGCCGCTGGCTCTTTGCAAGGGGGCAGCTCTTTGGACTGTGGCATTTCTGCACTGTTGGCAATGACAGCATCCTGAAGTGTGTCACTGACCTCAGCCTGGCCCAGGTGGAGGGGCTGAGTGTGGGGGTGATTCCCATAAGAAGCATGGTGTCCTTTGCTGTTGTGGTTGCCATATTTGGCCTGGAGCTGCTGATGGTGTCCCAAGTCTGTGATGATGCCAATGCAAGGCGGAAATGGGCAATGGGCTCAGTTTTCATCCTCGTCTCTTTTTTGCTGTCGGCCACTGGTGTTCTGAGCTTCTCCATCCTTGTAAAGGATCATCTCACCTTCACAAGCTTCACGCTGACATACTGGTGTGAGTTCATCGCTGCCTTCCTCTTCTTCCTCAATGGGATCAGTGGACTCCACATCAACAGCCTCACACATCTCAGGAACGGGGTAGGCAAAATCTAGGTGCGAAGGATGTACCTCTGCCTTTGTGTAAGCAGCTTTGCCAATTAGACTGTAAAAAAGAGAGTCTAATGGAGTTTGAAAAGGATACCCTGTCTTAACTGTGTACAAGGAGGGAAAGTATGAGTCAGTCTTGGCACCTGTAGAAAAGCTACCCACCCACTGCACAACACCAGCAAAGCAGAGACTGGGACTGGCTATCATTGTAATGTGGTTTTCTGGAGAAGTGGATTAAAGCCAAGGGCATCCCGTTAAACATGCAGAGGTGTGGAAGACTGATCTATCACGTGTGCTGTTCTGAGGCTTACACAACACCTGGACTGCTCTGGGTTTGGTGTTGCTGTGCTTTTCTTCATATTCTGGAGCCTGTGAAGAGTGTGACACAACTGTGGTGTTGTCTCATGGGTTTGTTCTGTCATCTGGGACAGATGATTTATGCCTGGCCATGATCACTGGCATGAAGTATTGAAAGTCTTCACTGGATCTTGCTCCTCCATTTTTCTTTCAAAAGAGATGGCACACAGACCTCGATATGGTCATATGTTTTGGTTTCTGTTGGCATGTCCCTTTCTCAGTCAGTTTTTTGGGGGCACTTCAGACAGGTGCTGACTTGAGGTTAGGGGAAGGCACTGGGTGATGCAGGGGCACAGGGAAGGGTTGTGATGCTTTCCTTGGGCAGCAGCACACGTTCCTGTGCTTGTGGCCTCTCCCCACTGTCACCACTCTTCTGCCACACCTAAAGAACAAGTGCCAATTGGTCACCCAAACTGTCTCCCTCACAGCCCTTGCAAAGTTGATGGTAACAGGGCAATGCTCTTGATTTCTTTTTTTATTTCTTTGGGGCAAGAGGAACAAGCTCTGCAGGGGTTTCCTGTGGTGGTGTGGCCGGGCAGACCATGCTGAGACCACCTTACCTTCTGGGGTGTGTTTTGGTTGTCGGGGTGTCCACTGGGGCAGTGGGAAATCTGCTTATCATGTAGCTGAGGGTGACCTGTAGCGTTTCTTATGGAAGGAGAAAGCTCTAAATCCTCCTGACCAGACCAAGTACTTTTCTTCCCCTGACTAAGTGAGCCTGGGAGGAGAAGCAGCCCATGATTGTCTAAGGAGGGGCTGATGGGTGCAGCTCTAATCTGTCACAGCTGGTAGAAATACAAAGAGACCTGACCAAAATCATATTAAGGCTGGTCTTCCTCCTGCCAATGTCTGAGTCAAGATCTCTAAAATTGCTACAGCTTAGAAGTTGCCCAGGGTGTCTTATGTAATAAGAGAGAAGACCTCAGAGCCTGGTTGCCCCATATGTCCTCCCTGTCCACCACACAGCGTTTGGATGCCCATAGATAAAAATGTCTTCAGAGTATTTCAGGGTTTCTGATTAACTGTTTGTCTTGTGTCCACTGGCAAAGCTGCTTGTATTTTTGTTTGAGAACAAATGTTTCTACATGTTCATCCCTATAGCTTGTGCGATAGCTGTTAAGCAAGGCTTTAATTTCCTGTGCAACAAGTTTGACACAGTTTTTTACCTGAAACAAAAGCATCGTAGCACAGAGGCCAAGAAGGCTGTGTAGGTGAGCCATGAGTAAACAGCTTTGTCTTTGAAAGCTCAGAGTCTTAAGCTGTTCCTGAGCTGAATGTGCCACACTTGATGAATGTGCTCCTGTGGACTCTTTTACCTTCATGAGGACAGTGTCCATTCCTTCTTGGATTTTTCTAACTTAAGACAGCACTCCTAAGCCTGTTTTCTGATGCAGTTTCAGACCTTGCTTGCTCTGGACAGTGCCAGTTGTACTTCTGTACATGAATCTACTTGTCTTTCTGTCCGGAATTATGCAGAGAGCTCCTGTAATGTTGGGGGCCTTGTTGGAGTTTCTCAACCCACTGTGCCTTTTACCTGCCTCTGGAAAATTGCACTGTGACTGTGTCTGTTTGTGAAGTTGCATTTGATTTGCTGAACTGCACTGTGGAAGACATGCTGGTGGGCTGAACATGCTGATGCTTGCATAAACTAGTGCTGTTGACTGTAGTAGAGCCATTAAGACCAGAGAGATCCTGCAAGGTCTGGTCCCAAACTGTTGGCACTTGGGTGTTACCAGGTGTTCAAAGTACCTCAACTAACCAATGATTCAGTTGTGTCACCTATGGGCCCTCGTGCCAGGCAGGACAGTTCCCTTGCATGAGGTTAAGGGTGTCCATGGCCTGTCTAGAAACATGGACGTAACTTCAGAGTGCCACTTTGGTGACATCCAAAGCTGGAAATCAGTTCTGCATGCACACTCCTTCATGCTAGTGCAAGGCTGTGCCCCCATCCCTTTCCCTGGCAGGCAGCCATAGCCAGACTGAGTTCCAGGCTCGTGCCTCCTGTTTATGTTAGAGGGAGGTAGTGGACAATTGGCCATTGAGTTCACCCTAGACATGGTGCAATTGTGAATGATTTTAGGATGCTCTCTACTAGCTGAAGAAGAGGCCTTTTGTATGCTTTTCTTCCAACTGGTTTTGTGTAGTACTGCTTGACTTAATTATGCTGGGAGAAGCAGCATTTTGACAGCTAAATAATACAAAACAGGGTTGATTGTCTTGGAGACACCCTTATATGCAGCAACCTGTGCAGCAGCATCTCACTGTTCATTTTCTGAAGGCTGTGGAAGTTCCAAGAAATGTTCCTGAAGTTTCTTAAATAAATTTTATTTGAAATAAGAACTGTTATTCTCTCTTTTTATATTTAGATATCGGGGTACAGATTTAAGGAGATGTTGGGGTTTTACATAATCTTCCAGACACCATTCTGTGTGTTTATGCAGTTAGACTGATGAAGAAATGACTGCCTGGCACTCTGCCGAGCTCTGACCAAGGGAACTAAGGTGACTGCACGCTCCCCTTTCCTTTTGCCTCCAGTGTGTCCGCACCAACCCAAGCAGCCAGCATTGCTTTCATGTCTTGCAAAACAAGAGAGGCAGTCAGCTGTGCTGCTTCGTGGGAACTGGAGATAACCTTCTAGGCTCTTAATGATTTCCTGCTGTTGCATGTGCTGTGCTTACCAACTAAAGAGCTCTTTCCTGCGTCCTTCACCTTCCTTTTCCCACACTGCACCCCATGTCTGAAGCATCTTTGCTCTTTTCTCCAGCTCCAATTATTTGGCCTGCAGAAGCGGTATCGGAGTACAAATATGTTTATGCATTTTTCCTCTGAGCTCATTGTACTGACAGGTTTAGTTAAACGTCAGGAAAACAGATTCCCAGCTATACCACTGAATTAGTTTATGTAATCTCAAGTTAATTAGCGCCTGGTGTGCTCTTTCCAACAGGAGAGGTCATTGGCCTGTCCCAGGCGGTTTAACATCTCTTAAAAGCAGGGTAATGAACATCACTTCTTGTTAATGAGTCGTTTAGACTTAGTAACTAACTTTATTGGAAACTTGTGCACAAGCTTGTGGATAAGAATAAGGAAATAACAGGGCATGCTAGCTCCGGAGGTGTCCTGCCTGCACTGTATTTCCACACAGTCACAGAATGGTTAAGGTTGGAAGGGACCACTGGAGGTCATCTAGTCCAGTCTCCGTGCTCGAGCAAGGTTCCCTAGAGCATGTTATTTTGATTTTAAGTCTACAGTACCTTCTGCAGCTGTGCTTGGAGGGACACCTGGAATGAGGTTGAGCCTTGCTTGATTTTGCAAGTCAAGTGAACGTGATCACTGGAAGATTACTGTCCTCAGCTGCCTTCTCTTTCCCTCTGCTGAAGCCTATTGTAAGCAGATAATGGCCCTTCTTCTCAGCCTTCCAGGTCAGCTTGCACATGCAAGAAAGGCCTCATTTCTGAGTGAAAACAAGGCCTGCCCCAGGCAGTGTCCTGGAAGGGGTGTTGCCTGAATTCCTGGGGCCTCAGCTTCACTGGCATCCACCCCATCTGAAACAGTCCACTTCAGCTCCCTTGTACTCAAGCATTGCACAACATAATTATTCACGGCACAACTACTGTTTTTTGCTTCTGATAGTTTTGCCGAGAACTTCCTTGTTACTGTGTTTGGAGAGAAAATCCATTAATCACTTCCTCTTAAATTCATTAGCTCTTACTCTGCTGATGCTCAGGCTACCAGAGTTGTTGCCTGCCCTCCTGGCTTGCAGAGGGACAAGTGGCTCCTCAGGGGACCTGGAGTACATAGCCAGAGGCTGTCACCGTTATCCCTGAACAATGGCAAGGGCTTGAGTTAAAGGTGGTACTCAGGCTCTATTTACTGCTAAAGCCCACCTGCTTTACATTGAATACTCAGGAGTAAGTGTAAGGAATGAGAGGGAAGCTGGTGAACTGAATATATTGTGTTCAGCCTGTGTGCCTTCACCTCCCGCTTTTTGCACTGCTCGCTGAGATTTATTTTCCTGTTCCTCTTCATCTGCTTATAAACATCTCAGTGTTTCCAGAGCTAAGTAGCTCTTTTCTCTGGTATCCTTCAGCATAGTTAAATAAGCAGGATCCCCAGCAGGGCAGGATGCTTTTGCACTGCCTGCAGGAGATGGGGGAGGTGAGAACTCAGTCCACTGTAGTGGTGTTTGGCAGCAGCTTCCAACACCCACGCGGAACCAGGACAAAGTCGAAGCATCATAACTCCTGATGTTGCCTGCTTCTGGCTCCCTCCCGAGTGGACATGCTCTTCCCAAAGACCTGAGGATTCTGAATGCCAGCTGAGAGTTTTTATGCTCTCCATACAAGAGAGGCCTGTGCTCAATGCCTGAAGAAAACGTGTAATGCAGAATCTGGGAATAATTCCTCTTTTTTTTTGTTATTTCAGGCAAGACAAATAAAACCAAAATGGCCATGTAAAACAATATGTTGTGCCAGAACTTTTTTTCTTAAATGCAAAAAACCAGCATTTTATTCTGAGACACGTGGTTTGTTCCTGTTTCACCACGGTCCTGTACAAATAGGTATCAGGTTCAGCCTGGGTTCCCCTCAATCTTGTACTGGTCCTAACTACACGCTGAGCTTTTACAGTGGCTTGTGGGAGGGCCAGTAATTGCATCAGATCTAATTAATTGCATGTAATTGTATCTCTGAATCTATATTTCTTCATTTATACCGGAAGGGGGCACTTGCATTTAAAACAAACAACTGCTTTGGCTTGATTGATGAATGTTTAATTCTCAGACAGGGAACATACAAGTTGTTTCATTCTTCTTCATCACATTCATAGGCCAGAGAGAAAATTAAGGTTATATGTTTTCAGAAGTATCTGACTTGCTAAATGCGCTGGGACAGAGTGAACCCCCGGGAAGGTTGGAGGCTCTGCTTGGCTTGGGTGAGTCAGCAAAAATGAGATCTTTTACTCAAACATTCATGGAGGTGCTTTCACTTCTCCCTTGGTCACGGGACTGATCCTGCTTCTGCTATTCCTTCTACTTGTTTTGGCTGAGTTTTAGAGGACAAAGTCAGATTGAAAGCTTGCTATTTCAAAAAACTTAAGTTTAAAGTAATTCCTGGAAACACTTGCCAATTTACAGCTTTATGTCTGAGTATTTTTTCCTGGTTTTAAAGAAGTTCAACTCTCCTGCTGATGCCTGAGCTGCATCAGCCAGCAAAGTCAACTAGGCAGGGGAGGCAAGAGGGAATGCAAAGCTCTCCCTGCTGCTGAGTACCCTTCCTTGCCTGGCTGCTCTCCGTGTGCTGTTACCTGTAGTGCCCACTGCACCAGGAAGGGGCTGTGTGGGGTAACTGGGATAAATCTCAGCACTGGCAGAGAAAAAGAAACTTTTCCTGAGTAATGTCAGAGTTTCAAACAGCGCTAGTAGCACTCAAAAACCTGCTTGTGTGCAGATAATTTAACCTTGAATGCCTCCTTTGATCTTCTCTGCATGTTTGCCTTCTGATAAAATGGCAGAAGACTACCATGTAGGCATTTGGTGTGATTAAAAGCTCGTTAGGGCAGTTTTGGCAGAGGGGGTTGGGAAATGCAGCTCAGGCAGCATTTGACATACCATGAATGTTTTGCCAACGTCTTTAGGTGATAGGGAGGAAGGATGAGTGATAAAACCCTTCGAATTCTGTTCAGTCATCTTTGCCCTTGAAGAAACCCAGCCAAGAATAGCCCCAACTAAGAAAATGCAGATACAAAATCAAGTAGGAGACTTGGTTGCATTTGTCGGATGACTATTTTATCCTTTTGCCACTCAAACCAGGAAATTTCTTATTTCTTATTTATGTCCTTAAGAACATAAAGCTGTAATAGCTCCAATACCTTGTGACAGCGTATTACAGTGCACAGTCTTGCAGATTTCAGCACAGTGGGTGATTGTAGACTCTTAAGAGATTTTGCTAGCCAATATGGTATTTTTTTTTTTCCACAAGACAGGTTCTACTGTCCAGTTCAACCGAGTTCTAAACATCTCCAGTACTTTCATTTCTTCCCTTCGAAGACAAAATGGACCAGTCTCAGAGGTGCAGACACAATAGGAATGAACTGTCTTTCTGAAGTTTTTTTGGCCACCCTTGGAATATGCAATAACAGCTTTTTTACCATTTCAAAATGATACAAATATCCAAATTGGACCGTTGTTGTTTCCAAGGTCTCCACTGTTAAAAGAGGCAAGGGAAGAAAGCTTTGAACCTTAATAAATTTTAGGTATTAATTAATTTTGCATTTCAAACCCATGGGCTGTGTTTAAGGATGACATGTAATCTTCATCATTTAAAATTAAATGTCCTTCCAGCTTCCACAGCAGAAGAAATGGAAAACATCTAAAACTCACCAGCCTGCACTAACCTAGAAGCTGTTGGATAGCCGCATGTAAAATGAAAGTTCACATTTAAGGTGGAAATAGCAGCTGAAAAATACTGATATGGAAATTACTGTGGCCAGAAACTCTCAAGGAAGCATTTTGGCCCATTTTGCTTTGCAAAATAACTGTGGGGCTACACAGGATATACATGAACAGATGTGCTTCAAGAACTGTTGACCTACAGCCAAGTCCCGCTTTTGGATACGTACACAAGATTCCCAGCTCAGTCCATGGGATTTAGCCATGTGCATGTGGGCATGGAAGTATCCTCCAGGCATACAGTGTTAAAGCACGCTTGGTCTTTGGAGGGTTTCTCTCCTGTTCTCCGGTGGGCTCGGCCTCACCATGTGCATCTCTTGAGTTACGCCGCTTCCTCCGTTACTCGCTGAGGTGCTGAGGTGCTGACGCAAGTGTTTGCTTAAATGCCACTGCCTCCATTTTCTCTGAACTTCCAGCTGAACCTAGGTAGAAAGGTCACAAAATACTTAGTTCAGCTGGTTTATCTTGGAGGCCTGCACTGCGGAGAACAGTGTAACAGGAAAAGGAGAGCGGGCTACCTGTGCCAAGGCTTGGGTTTATTTATTTGACCCTCAGTTTAAAGGGGTTAGGGTGGGGCCTGTTTCTTGACACTTCCAGTGGTACTGTTGCTGCAGCCACACAATTTTCTACTTAATCCCAGGTGAAACTGACCACAGAACGTATCTGGTCTTAGTAAGTGTTTGGTTTAGATTTTTCCAGAATTCTATTTTAAGTTATAAAAACAGGACATTTGAGGTAAGAAAAAAAAAAAAGGCAGATTTCATTTTCAAAACAACATTTTCTGAACCCTGTTAAAGGATCAATCAGAATATTTCAAACTCCTCCTTCTTTTCAAAGTGACTTTTTCTCCTTAGGCAATAGTTTAGCATTTCAGAGCACGAGAAGCCTGGGAGTTATCATGAAACTACAAAGGAAATGGTCCCTCTACCAAAAGCTTTAGGTTATGAGAATACTGATAAATTTAGACTGGATATAACTCTTGATAAATTCCCTCCCAAGGATCAAGCAAAGAAAACAGCCATGGGATGACAGGCAATAGCACCATACCTCAGAACCAGGCAGTTGTCAGTGTGACTGTGTGTGGAATGGTGCTCCCACCCTCCATTCCCAGACAGTAAAAATGCTACCTGATTGATGAAAGGGTTGCAATAGTTGAGAGGTGAAGTTTGCATCTGGCATACGATTACTTAGGTTTGTCAGGTCTAGGAGGTATTTCGTGAGTGGTGTTAGGTAGCTGGGAAGAAAACCCTCAGATAAAACATGTAATTCTTTGGGGAATGTATCCCACTGATTAGTGAACCATACTTCAGCAATAAAAAAGAATGTTATACACACAAAACTCACCTCACCATTAAGAAAACAATAAAGTACAGCCACAACAAAGCCCTAAAATTTAAAAAAAAAAAAAAGAAAAACATGGTCACAGAACTGCAGCTCCAGTTTTTGAATGGGGATGAGGCATCTCAAGGGAAGTCAGACAGCTTGGCTTTGCCACTGGAACCCTGCTCTGTTGCTGAGTTACATATTCTGCCTCTCATTTTTAAGAAATAATAGCTTGTCAAATATTACCTGGAATGATCCAAGAGCCAATTCAAAAAACAGCTGAATTTCCATTGTGCCACTGCCTGCATCTTCAGGGAAGAAAGCAAAGATGATGTAGTGCACCCCAAAAAGAGGGATGAGGAGGAGCGTTGACTTTGCAAGTCTCCTGAGTATGAAAACAGAGGGGAAAGGTGTTGTAGAAGGAGCAAGAGGAGCTCAGGTGGGCTTACATGGCATGTAGGGGACATACTTGTATTGGTTGAAATCACTGCTGCGTCCTTCAGGTGAGCTGAGCTTCCTCATCAAGATTCTTAAAATGTTGACAAAGAGAATGAAATTAATCTGAAAAGAAAATAAAAAAGGTAAGAATGTAAAAACAAACACAACACAAACAGTATCCATGTAGGTAACTGCCAGCTATCAGCAGAGCCAGTTTGGGGTGTTTGGGCAAAGGAGGCAGAATAGTGTCCATGTCCCCATCCCCGTCTCTGTCCCTGCCTCTCCAGCCTGCATGGCCACCCTGGACTTGGGCACTGGCTGCTTTTCCTGCCAGTTTGCTGTAAATTCAGTTTGGGCATGATCAGGATATATTATTCAAGCAAATCATCAGCGGGAATGGAGACCAGGTGCTTTGGTAGGATCCCTTCTGGCTGTGGAGTTCAAACAGACTCTGTCCGGTCTCCTCCCACTTTGGTTGCTAGGGGCAGCACCGGAGCTATCACTTGCCAACTGGGACTTCAAGTGCCAGTTGTTCCCTGCCAAGAGCGATTTAAGATCATGGAGGAAAAGTAGTCAAAAGTGGGGAGAGTGGAGAGTTGACACTGAGGTTCTTCCTTTCGCATTTTCCCCCTCTCCAAGGGTGGATATCAGATAGAAATGCTGATCTGCTGCTCAGTTTGGGTGAAGATGAGGCAATAGCTGTTTCTGCTCGTTTGGCCCTCAGGCAAAGAGTGGGAGTTGCAGGGAAGTCACATCCTGGGGTTGATCTTGCACAGCCTGCAGACCTGCACCCCTTTTGCAACACCCTGCACTGTGTCAGGCCCTTAACCCTTCCCTGTGCCAGGAAATACGATCCCAGAGGTGCATTCCTCTTCATGGCTGCTCATATGTGCCTATCTACGGACACTGGAGCAGGGCTCTGGTGTACTGGGTTTCCCTAGAAGAAGCAGGTCCATTGGAGATGGGACTGACCCAGGAAGTCACAGGGTTCCCTAAAATTATTGGATGGAAATGGAGTAAATGTGGCTGCATGGGTGAGAGTACTGGTGGTTTGGGGAAGCTGGGGAAGGATGAGAAAAGAAGTAGAGCTGGGAGGAGGTAGGAGTGGGGATCATGAAAGAAAGACTGAAGTATTTCAGGGGCTTGGGGAGGAAAAGGAGGTTTGGATCTGGGGGTTCTGGGTTTTTTAACCCATTAGGCCAGGCACGAGCCGAGCCGTGGAGGCTGAGCAGGACTTTTCGCTGATGAAAACCACAGGGAAAGGG
The DNA here is from genome assembly GCF_003031625.1 of Empidonax traillii. Classification (NCBI taxonomy): domain Eukaryota; kingdom Metazoa; phylum Chordata; class Aves; order Passeriformes; family Tyrannidae; genus Empidonax; species Empidonax traillii. The sequence goes on from NW_020955642.1 coordinate 664,942, forward strand.
AGAGCGGCAGGATTCCTACCGGGAGGAATTGTCCCCGGGCAGGACAGGAATGAGCGTGAGCCTGGGAGCACAAAGGTGTTTATCGGTGTTGTTTTTCTGCCCTTTGAACTGCTGAGGGCTGTGAAGAATACAGAGATTAGATCTGTGTTCTTAAGATCTGGCTGTTTGTTTGGTTATGGGCTTGAGTAAAGCCTCTTTTTGGGTAAAAAGGCAGAGTCGTGCAGGCAGCTCCTGCCTTCTGTGGCTAAAGTAGACATGATCAGCATTCTCAGGGAACTGGGAAGGCGATAGCAGGTGGTGGCCTCCAAAAGATAAACTAAGATTGTGGGTTTTGTCTTGCAGAATGCCTAGGTCTTGTTGGCATTTAAATATTGCTGAGTGACTCCTAGGCTGAGGGTTGTTTCTTGAAGAAAAATAAATGCTGTGGCCTCCTTAAGTTGATCCCAAATCTCTTGTGTGGTCTCGTGGGATTGCAGGATTACTCACTGATAAACCAGAGCAGAACTTTAACCCACCATCTCTGCTGCCCGGTTTTCTGAGGGTGTACAGTTTGTGTTTTGCAAACAGTTCTTACTGAAAATGCAAAACCCTCAACCAGCTCTTGCGTTGTCTTGGACTGTCAGCAGGTTACTTGAGAGCAACCTGCAGTTCACATGTTTTTGGGACTAGGGCTTCAGACTAGGTCACTGATATGTGGTCTGACCCAGAGCATCTCCACTGGGTAGAACAACTATCTCCAAGCAGCAGCTCCAGCCCCCAGGTACCTAAATCTCTAAAGGTGAGCACCAGCAAATACTCAACCACAGCTGCTGACTATTATGTGTACCAAACTGGTCTTGCCATCGCTACTGCCATCATTACTGGGCAGGTTCACACTGAGTTTCAATGCCTGTGCCTTAATTCACTGATCAATGCCATTATTGTATAATTGCTGTCCACTAATATGTGGAGTGTGCAGTCTGTGAGCTGTTTTCGTTGTTTAAAACAAAAGACAGTGGTCATGTAAGGCAAAGTTGGTTTTGTTTTTGCTGAGAGGGACACTGACCAGAAGACATAAAGGCAATTGTATGGAAATGTACAGCCACTCATTCCTCCTCCAGAGCCTTCCTTGAAACAGTCCAAAACAAGCTTCCACAAGCCAGCCGAGTTCATATGAAATCAACAGGATGTGGAAATCTGATCTTCTTTAGGCTCTTGGTTCTTGGGAGGACACTCTACTTTCCTTGTGAACTTAGCTTGAGGGCATTAGTGACTAAGTCCTACTGAGCAGAAGCTGCTTAAGCAGTAATTTATGTGTCACACCAGTTCAGACACATGTCTAAGATCGGTTCATTAACACATTTCTAAAGCCTGTTGAGTAGATGATCTCTGACTTTACAGTATTTGAAAATACTGTTTGAATCTGCTTGTCCCAGAAATGACTTACAAAAATAGACAAAACTATGGGGCCTCTAATGATCCACCAGGTATTGGCATTAGTGTTAATGTCCCAACACCTGTAAAAATAGAAGAGAAGGTGCAGTCAGTTATCAAAACACTGGTGGATTTTCAAAGAGGCTTAGTCTGTTTTGCACCTCAGATAGACCCCTATCCCCTTCTCTACAAAATTAATTTCCCTCTCTCACTTAGTGGTACAACATGTCTTACAGAAAAATGTCCACCTCCATTGCACAGCAGTTTGACCTTCTCATAAAATACAAACATTTTCCAAAATTTCGGAAGGAAGAAAGAGAAAGGAACAAAGTTTCACCATTCAGAAAGTCAGATACATATACTGAAAACATGATGGCCTTAATTCATACTTGAAGGCTACCTTTTACCCTTGAAAAATGCTCAAATGGAATTTGATGTATTTCCTCAGGTTATTCAGCTGCTCCCACCCACACTAGGATCCAGGCTCCCAGCACAGTGAGATGCTGGTCTGTTTATTTGGCTGCCAGCAGTTCGAAATGAGCAGGATCCCATGGAGCATCCTGCACAGAGGCTGCATGCTCCCCTTGGTTTGCCAGCTTCCTCCCCTCTGTACAACTTACCCAATATTCTCATGGAGCTGCCTGGCAGCCGCCCATGCAGCCACAAACACGGCTGGGGCACCTGCAATTGGAAAAGCTAGTTACTGCTTCAGGAGTCCATCCCCAAAGCAAAACAAACCCAGTTATTCTTACTGAAGGGAGAACCAGTACCCCATCCGAGGACAATGAACCACCAGAGGAACTTCCTTTCTGAGAAGAATGAAATAACCAGGAGAGTGTGGAGATACAGTCCCTCCACGAGGAGCCAGCTGTAGTTAGACATGATGCAATACTGAAAGAAGACCATGGTGAGCTTGCAGCCAGCCTGAGGAAAGAGATGATAATTAGCTTTTCCCTGGGTTTGTATCTACCTTCTAACAGAGAGAGCGAGCTGTAAATTAATCTTGGCAAATAGAGATTTTATAGCAATTAGGGAACTAAATGGGTGTCCTCGAGACAAGCATTCATATGACAAGCAAACAGGGCTGGCACTCCCTAAATGCATTAATCAACTGCCTCACTAGAAGAACTGAATGTGACATGGGCACATGGCTTCAGATTACTGTCTCAGAGGAATTTCACTATTACTGCCTTCTTAGTATCAGTAACCCTAATATCACCTTAGAGAAGCACGTAAATGTATCTATCAATCTTTTTTTTCCCCGAGAATAACAGTCACTAAAGACAAATTAAAATGTGCTCAAAATGTTCTTTTTCAGCAACAAAAATCCGGCAAAACCAGTGGGTTAAAACAAAACAAGCTTATATTGGTTTCTCTCCCTAATTCTCGTCGTTTAGTTTAAAGCATTGACCATCATCTCCAGTGTTGCTCGTCCCACCACACGCCCAAATTTTCAAAATATTTTGCTGCCAGTAAAAAGAAAAAGGCAAAAACATTTCAAAATTTGGAAGGTTCCTTTCCCAGACTCTCTGAGCACAAACCCCTATCAGGTCTCACATTGAAGTGTAAGTCAGCAATATTTAATGGGTTCTTGGAGAAGGGGCAGAGCATACCTCTCTTCTCCCATAACCCCTCATGATGAATGTAAAGCTGGGATGGAGATTTCCTTCCCTGTTCACTAGATCCTGCTAGGATCCTACTGGGAGACTGAGAGGTGGGTGGAGCAAGCTGGAAGGCAGAGGGTTACCGTGTGTGCCCCACAGTAATTTATGTCTTCAGAGGAAAACAAAACGGCATCCTTGATGAAGTTGGATGAGGCTCGCAAAATGAACGATGTGAAGAGATGCATGTGGATGTAGTTCCTTGTGCAGCGAAGTCTTCTGTGAAAAAAAGAGAGAGAGATCCCATGAAGTGACATTCCTTGCTAGTGTGGGGAGCCTGTGACTGTAAACAGCAGGTTTCAATCCTTAGTACTGCTAAGCTGGCAAATGAAGAACACTGTTGTTCTGTCTGTGAAAGAAAGGCTAATGCATCTCCCAAGAGGGATATCCTAGAGAAAACCTTAAAAAGTTACAGTCACATCTGCTCCACTCAGGTACTTAAACAAGCTGAACCTTGCCAGAAAAAATGTGATTTCATGCCTATATGCTTGTTCTAGCCTCCTTTTCTCTTTCTGGAGCAACACAAACCCAAGGTGTTTATTCACACCTGGGTGAATTTATTTATTCTGCCAGCACAGTTCACTTGTGCCTGCCATATTTTCTGTATTAAGTCTCCACATAATCTGTGTCTGGAGGCCGTGCAGCCTGAATATAAATTTGCAAAGTATTTGGGTTTCCTTCTACCCAGACATGCTGCCCTAACATTTACTGTAAGGGAAATTAATTTCACTGAATAAGCAGCACAGTACAAATTCCAGGTTACAGGGGTGTGTGAAGATAAGCTGACTGTCAGATTGCTGATAGAAACCTGAAACACATTGCCAGAAGTCAGTGCAGTGACACTTAGAACAAAGTTTTAGCCACAGTCTGAAGGGAAGAAAAGAGCAGCAGGGGAAGATACTCTGCCCAAGGGATGCTGAAGTCACTGGAAGACTTCAGCAGGGAGCTGGTGCAAATACCATCTGCAGCATTCATCCAGCTACATTTTCAAAGAACAGGAGAGCAGAGTATAATGAGCAGCTCTGACTTTTTTTGGGAGTCAAGACTCGGAAATAAATTTCGTCACAAATTTCTGTGAAGGTTTTCAGGAATACCTCAATTTTTAACTTGCCTTGAAAGTCAATAGAAGGATTTGTGTCAGCTGAGATGACCAGAAGTCCTGGCCAAACACAAACCAGAGATGTTTTTCCTCACCTGAAAGAGGCCAGGACTGCTAAGGCTATCATCAGTGTCACTAGGGAGGTGCAGTATCCAACAGTGTACATGGTCTTCAAGGTCATGAAATAGGAACGCTGCAGGGAAACACATAATCACATGTTTACCTTTGTCTGTGTGGTAGAGATTAGCCCATGCCAAGAGAAAGGTGTCTCCTCCCATTTAACAGCTAAATTTTCTTGTAAAATCAGCTACTGAAATTTTACCCTGAGCAACCTATTCCTACCACTTGTAGGAAGCATTCATACTGAAAACCACCAATAACAATAACCCCACCTGAGTTAGATCACAACACCATTCAGTCTCTCCTTAACAAGTTCCTCCCCCAGGGCCCCAAAGCAGCAGATCTGTGGTCACAGGCACCAGACTCACTCTTGCCTCGTTGGTTGTGTCATTGACATTGTAGCCACAAGCAATATCAGGTCTTGGATACGGGTCTGACCAGCCCTCATTTGTACAATTTCTGTAGACAAAACCTGTGTGGTAACAATTAAAAAAAAGACAGAACAAGGTATGACCATTTCCAGTTGTATCTTTGTTCTCCTCAGGGGTCAGTCAGCACAATGTAGGGTTTCTTCAGGATCCAGGAGAATATGTGCCCTCAGGCAGTGCACTCTGCATAGCTGGAGGTGAAATGCAGCTGAGCTAATTCTGTTGATACTTGCCCAGTGTATTTGTGTGGGTCATAATATTGTTTGCCCGCTCAGGGATGACCGTGATGGATGTGTTTTTATTAATTGCAACATAAATAACACTGCTCTGTACATCTGGTGTTTCTTGGCCACTATTCCAAGATCAGCAAACACATGACTTGTTCAATCACAGATTCATACTCCATGTAAACCTGATACTTTACTGAATGCTCCCACCTCCTTACTCTGGTTTGTCATGCTCCAAAGAGACAAAGAAACTGTAGATGGTCAAGTATTTTTGGTGAGATTAAAATGGAAACTAAAAGGCTTTTCCACATATCCAAGAATGGACACTGTTTTACACTGTTGATTTCCTTGCTTACTTGCAAATTAAAGGCTAGGACGAGATTACCCTCATTTAAGTTCAACTTCTGAAAGCTGAATGCTTGAGTCCGACTGTGTTCCTCATGTTTGTCTTTGGAGAAAAATAGGCATTTGCAGAATCCAAATTCATTTTTAGGACTGATATCCATAGAGGGCAGCTTGTCTGACCCACTTCTGCTGACTTGTAGTCTCCTAAAGCTGAGTGAGATGGATCCCTAGCAAGCTGAATATGGTTGTATAGGATAGTTTCAAACAAATCCATGTGAATGTGTGGCACTAAAGTGGAAGTGGGAAGTCCTGCTCTACACACCTGACAATCTCACTGGAAGAAAATTACCCTAGCAGGCATGAAGGTTGCGTGCTGAGGAGAAGAGAAACTATTCCAAAGAAGTGAAACCACGGCCCACTGTCCTAATCACATCGATCTGTCAGGTAAGACCCACAGTTAAGAAGCATGGAATGAAATCCTGGCTTTTTTACAGTGATTGCAAAGCTAGCAGAGACTGAGACGGGACATGAAATCAGCACCTCTTCTTAGTACAAGCCTTGCCAGAAGGCACAATAAAAAGTTTGCTTTTTGCCCACACATTTAACCATGAGGATGCTAGGGCATCTAGCTCTTGCAAAACATCCCCACAGTGTTGAGGGAACGGAGGGAGATGTACATGCAGCAGTGTTTGGCAGTGGTTTATGCTCTTTGGAGCCCTGCTTGGATTGTGTCAGGACAGAGTTGGGGCTCCTGCTACCTCTGGGCTAATGCTGGTGACCTGACAGCACCTCTGCACTTGATTTGAACTCACCTCTGTAAACCTGCAAGGCACAGCAAACATGCTGAGAACTCTGAGCGGGAAGAGCTCTGGGTGTGTCCATATCAGACTATTATTCTGATGCTGTTTTGAACATCTTGTTCCAGCTTAGCGTCTTTGAAAGGGCCAGGTTTGCTTTGTGAGGCAAGTTTTGTATGCCTTGCTGCAATGCAGCAACAACAGGAAAGAAACAGGTCTCCCAAATAGTTCTCCCCAGGCTGCCTTGGCACTCAGCAAGGGAGTGGTGTGGTGGCAGATTCTCCACTTCAGCATCAACTACTAAGACACAGCATACTTAACCCGGAGCAGAGCACTGTGCTTGTAAACACACTTGTAACTGGTTTTTGCCTGAGGCTGTCCAAGCAGATCAGACAAGAAGGAGTGAAATTCTGTGTTGGTGTTCGATTTCATTATATGCAAAGCACAGGAGATTATGCCAGGCGTGTTGTAGCGATGAACATGAGCAAAATTTCAGCCGTACTTTTTGCTTATGCGTGGCACACACACTGGGGAAACTGCAGCGTGCCCCACTCAGAGCAGACTTGGGGTCTGCAGGCTGTTTAAGGATCAATGCTTGGTGTTTACTGGTGTATTGGAAGCTTTTGAAGTTGCCTAGGCAAGGGGGAACTCTGCCTAAAGAGATGCCTGAGGAATTGGGGCCATCAGATCTGGCTTTCTCTGCCTCTGAGTCTTCAAAATTGTCACACCTTCCTTCATTTCTTGCCTGAGACACAATGTGAAGGTCTGGATGTGAACTTAAGTTGTGTTAATTGGTTCCAGACAACTTTGTTTCTTCGGTCTGTTAGGTGGTAAGGGACCAGACACTTTGGGCTGCAAATGCAAGTCTAGATGTCAGCACAAAACTCAGCACAAAGAGCAGGGTTTGGGCAGAGCTCAGAGCCATCTGCATGGCTTAACCTATGGGCTTTTGCAATTTGTGGCTGCCCATCTGCTTTGTAAGTGGTGAGGAGAGAAAACTTTTGCTTTTGTTTTTAAGCAAGCAGATCTTTGTTTTTCTTTTTCAAAATTGCTTCAAACAGAGCAATGACTGTAGCAGTAATTAAACGCAGGAGTCACAAGCCAGCCACAGCACAAAGTCAAAGAAGAATGTGTCTATGAGAACAAGGATAAATTTTTGCTGACTTTGACCCAAAATGCCAGATGCAGAGCCAGAAATAAGATGCAAGTGCCAATGGGCCACATCTTGGGGTTCTATTTTGAACATTGTCACTCTGATTGCTGTTTATCAGAAGTGGTTCAGCTTTCAGCTTCTCGCTAAGGAGGGCAACTAAACTGTAAGCTGTCAGACTATCTCCAAGATAACGCAATGAGCATTTGAGATGTAATTACGACCTTTGGATGTACTAACTCCCGCTGTCCTCCATGGTAGGAAGGCCAGAAGCAGGGAGCAGTTCCCTCTAGTGGCTGTACCAGCAGGGATTTCGTTTAAGGGCCGGTATCCATACGCTAAAGATTTGTCAGCGAATATCAGATAGATGATTTCTTCAGCGACCTGTGCCTTTGTGTAGTTTATCCTTTGTCTTTAAACCAGATTATAGGGCTCGGTGGGCAGATACTGTTCGTGTGTACAGAAAGTAGCACGGTATTTATTTTAATCTGAGTGGCTCACAACTGATTTTATTTAAGGAGCACTAAGTGCTTCTCTTCTGAATTATCTAATCTTTATTAGACAATCTAATACTTTGTCTCCTGTTCCTCCCTTCATAAAATGAATTTGTCTGCTTTTCTGTAAGTACTGGACCTCATTAATCTGTGCCCTATAACTGAAGAATGCAAAACTCTCTTCTGATTTGAATCATTAACTTGCTCAAGAGAAATGTAAGCACATTTCTAAGGCATTACTTGAAAACTAGAAATGAACAGAAAGCAGGCTTACTTAATAGTTCATGATTACTGTAGCCTACAGGGAATAAATCTCACTTCATTTCTACCTTAAGTCCCAGGAAAAGGACAAGCATTGCTTGAGCTCATCTCAGTTTGACTGAGTTTTTTTGGTGAGCCAGGGAACCCGAGTTTCCATGAGTTTGTGGCACTTGTGTGGAGCCTGTCACAGCCAAAGGATAAACTCCCAGTGAAGATTTCCTCTTGATGGAGGCAAAAAAGGGATCTTTTCTGCCTACCTGGCTGGATGTTTTGCCAAAACTTGTGTGAACTTAATGTTGTGTGAGGTTTTGTCCCCATCAACCTCAGCTGAGATCATCCACTAGCTCCAAGAGTTATTAAAAGGAGAAAGCAGAAATAAACACAGAACCTGAGTGGAGAAAACCCTTTTCCTTGAGAAACCATGCTAAAAAACCTACTTTTCAGGATAGCTTTTATTTCCTGTACTTTTTTCCACCTGGCTAAGAAAAATAAACGCTTAAAACATCTTGTTACTTTAATTCCAGGGTTTTAAATATTTAACTTAATGTTAGAAACTGAGCTACTAAGTGACCATTGTTCTTTGAAAGAAGCAGGGACAAAATTTCCCTTCAAGTTCAGACCTGACAGTGGCATCTTTGTAAATAAATTAAAAATAAAGTGTTTCATAAATAACTGTTTGATAAAAAACACCTGGGCAGGAAAAACATAATTTTAGTGTTACCTTTTTTCCCAGTTAGCATCTGGAAGAATTCAGGGCAGTGAGCATTGACCGTCTGACCCACAGTGGACGAAGGCCAGCAACTCATGTTATCCCACATTCCAGCACATCTGCCTGGGGGGGCAACAGTGAAATACCATCAGCATCTCCCAGTGACGTGACACTGTGAAACTTTGTCGAACAACAAAGCGCTGTGAAACATCTCCAAGCAATGCAATATGGTGCAACATCACCCCATGACCAAGGCAGCTACAGGAACAAATGTGTTCAGTACCCTGAAAAGCAAGCTGGATGAGACAGAGAAAGTCCTGCTGAGACCTGTTGAAGCCTGGATAGGGCAGTATAGGTCCTGCTTGCTTCAAACAAGCCCCAGCAAGCTTCAGACCTGTCCCTTTCTGGTCCTTGACTCCACTCGTCTCTCCTAGACACACAGAGAGCAACTTGAGTCATTGTGAACTTCACATCAGGCCCTGGGCTACCCATCTGTCTTCTGGAAACTATTGAATGGCCTGGAAAGATGAAGGAAACCACATGTGAATTTTTTAGCTTGCTTTCAGCCTTTCTGAAGCTTCCACGTTGAGTCACCCTAATGGGTTCCTTACATAATACTTTTGTAAACAGGAAAAAATACAACTTGATGACCCTGCTTGAGCAGGGAGGTTGAACCAGATGACCCGCTGTTGTCACTTCCATCCATACCCACTTTGTGATTCTGTGATTCTGTGACTCTGTGATTCTGTGACTAGGAGTTTAAACAGATTGAGAATTATGCTGGGGAAAGGACAGAGAGGAACAACATCAATGCCATTCTTTTATCACCATAAATTATTTCATTTATGCCAAGGCTGTGCTGAAGTGAATAATGCCAACAGACCACTCACTGGGCTTGGCTGCCCAGATTCACCCTATTTCCCTCAGTTAGGTGCAAGGGCTGCTTATTTCAAGGATGGATTTGTCATGGTCACCTCCTACAGTCAGGGTGAGAAGGAGAATTTTCCAGCTGCACTCTTGGCCTGTCTGTGTTGCCTTCTGGTAGGGCTGGTGTAGATGCACCAGGCAGCTCATCCAGTGGTCAGTGGAGCACACCACTATGGGGATCTCTACATGAACATCTTGCTTAGGTGCTGGAGTCTGGTATGGATGAATTTTGACCTGAAGTGCAGAGTGTTAGTAGAGAAGACCTACATTTCATGCTCTTTGTGCTACAGAGAAACTGCAATCCTGCCATTTCTTATTTTACTCTTTTCCAGATACAGGCTGAAATTATTCAGGTTCATTCCCTTTTCCTTCACTCACCATGCATGATTTTAGCACAGCCTTCATTGTGGGTTTTGTAACAAGACAGGGGAAGAAAAAGGCCACTGGATCACGCCACCGTATTCCTGGTGTATCCAGACATCTGCTGTCCACCCTGCTTCCCCCCTGAGAGCTGAGGGGGGAAGTGCTGACCAAGCACCCCCTCGAACACTTCATGTTTTATAAGCCCAGCCTCCCATTAGCCTGACAAAAATATTTATATTTCTAGAAATGCTCTGATTGCCTCCAGTGCAACAGTGCCTGAGAATGCAGAGCTGTTCACCTCAGCTCTGGTGTCCTCACTGCACCAATGTTTATAGGACTTGGTAACCATTTACTTCAAAGCAACAGTTTAATGGCAAACAAAACATCACCTTGGGTGATATTTATGCCTTGACATGCTGCACTGTTTGGGTTATTAAACCTTCATGCCAATGCCACTGGCATAAAGCCCCCAAATCAGACTCAGTGCACAGAAAAACCTGGAAAAATTATGATATTGAGGTGGTTTCCATCCAGGAGGAGAAAACAAACAGCTGAGCCATTCCTCCTGCAGGTGGGCTTCTTGCCATTCCTCGTGGACCTCAGCTGGTGCCACCCACCCCTACCTAGCTAAAGAGCCTTGGGGTGGAGGCAAAGCACAGCAACACCTCCCCGACATCCCTGTGCTCTTTGGGATCTCCCTAAAGCAGCAAACAGAGCATTCCCTGAGGAGCAATACACGGTGTCACCATGATCAGAGGTCCCGGACCTTCAGTAGCTTCCCTGCCCTGCGCCCAAGAGAATTACCCTGTCTTCACTCATGCGCAAAAAAGAACATAACTGTGACTTTTGTTATTTTAATGTTACACTACACCCTTTATCAGGCTAATGGTATCACAAGGGCAGAGTCCCTTTTCCCTTATACTGCAGGAGGATAAAAACACTCACTGCTCATGTACTTTGTGCCTGATTCACTAGCAATGAACCCTGTGTGTTTGTGCCATCTTCATGGGGATGTGAGCAGGGCAGGAGAGATGCTGGTTGGAGGCATGGTGGGAACTTGTCCCCTGCTTGCAACAGTCGAAGCTCCTGGGGCAGGTGCAGGAAGGATGGGGTATGGAAGGTGACCCACACCCTGCAGAGCCACCTTCCTCCCTCCCTGAATGACCCACCAAGGGCGTGCACTGAATCCCAGAGCTTCGTTTCTCTCTTCTTCAAACTGAAGTCCCTGTATGGGATTTTCTGCACATGGTCTTCAGACATGCAGATATTTAAAGGCCAGAGGTATTTTCAGATGTGTTATTACACAGAAAAAAGCATTACTCCCTAATTTATCCAAGTAAAGAACCCCTCTTAGGGTTCAGTAGAATTTTAGGTAGAAGCAACCTGTTAAAAAATTTCTAGTAACAAGATGAGGATCTAACTTAAAACTGGATTAAGTCTCTGCTAAGAGATAGGCAATGAGACAGATCTGTCTTGTGGAGTATCTGGTACCCTGCCATAGGGTACCCTGTCACTGCTACAGGGGGAAATGCCCTGAAGCTGTGCTCACATCCATCAGTCTGCAAGGCTCACAGGGACAAAACAAGGTCAGAGAAAAATGCTAAGCATCCTAAGAAACCAGGTGATACATCTTCCCTCTGAGTCCTACCTTTAGGCCAGGTCACAGTAAAACAGTACTGTGTCTCCAACATTCTCTCCTAGAGAGAAAGGCTTTGAAACTAAGAAAAAAACCTCAGCTCTAGCTTATCTCTGACCAAACTCCCTACACACAGCTGATCTCATGGGAGCTCCTTCACTTTTTACAGTGGAGAGGACCTTGCCGTGTCATGGTCCGCAAAAGCCCACTGAAGTAGTTCAGTCTGTGAGATGCTGTGAAAGACACAACCCCATCCTCAGTGCTGATGGCTGGTGATGCACAAAAAATAGTCACATCTTGCCTTCATAAAATGCTCCCTGTGAGATGGTGACCCAGCTGCTGCCTGGGGGAACTGACACTCAGTTCGTAGGCAAGCTTTAATAATCGCTTGCAGTTATTTCTCTGAGACCCCTTGCACATGAAAACACTTGCTCAGCAGTGAAAGGAAAGCTGTCTACATGATGAGGACTCAGTGCCACAAAATCTTCCTGGGCCAAAATACTCCTGATGATGATGATAAATCCTCACTGAAATGCAAGAACTCTGTTATGTGGCAGTAAGTTAGAGTAAGGAGGAAGCAAGGAGGACCTTCAGGCCATGTGATTTAAATGCTGCCTGCTGGTCTTCATTGATTTTGAAGACAAATAGAGTTAAGTAAATTTTCACTTACTGGGGTGACTTTGTAAATTATCCTTGTTCAAGATGTGATGACTAAAATTTGCAAGATCTAGTTGCTGGTGCATTCCCTAGTTGTGAAGACTGCAGTTGAGCAACTGGATTAGAAGGTTCCTACAACTCTTGCTGTCACAGGTAAGGGGTCAAAATCCCACTCTCAAAGGCTTATAACAGATCTTACATGGTTTTTTTGCTCCTAAATGAGAGTTGCACACAAAGTGCGTGCACGCTGTGGGAAGGGATGTGAAGGTATCTGAGTCTGAGGCCACCCAGCTCATCTGAAAGCATCATTCAGCCTTTACCTGAGCTCTGGAGCAGATCATTTTCAGCCGTTCTGTTCTGTGCCTCCAGGGACAGAGTCTCAGCACACTTTTCTTCCTCCCTTTTCAGGACACTCAGGAGATCACAGACAGGTGGAAGAGCTTTGATCTACAAATTTTAAAAGCAGTGGAATCACTTTTCCTCTTAAAACTTCTATCATTTCGACAGAATTTACCCTTTTTATGCTCACATTCTCCATGCAAATCTATCCACTGATTGAGGGCAATATTTCCTTGAAATACAGAAATTTCCTTTAAATACAGTCAATATTCATAATTCAGTCTGCATTTTTATAATAGCAGCAGGTAAACACAGACGGAGTTTATGTCCTCTCCCTTTTGCTGACATTACTGATATTGAGAAAAATGTGTTATTCTGCTGAACTAAGTACATGAGCAGGATGCTCTTCCAAAAGACTGCAGAAACATCCAGGACACTGCTGGAGTCTCTTAGAGTAACAGAGAATTAATTACTCACCCTTGGCAATTTAAAATGTAGACAGGTTATTTTCCTGGGCAGAAGTGAGCCAAATATGCCCACTTGTTGCAGACCACCCGAGCCTGTTTTACTGCTACTGACCAGTTGCAGAAACCCATCTGAAAGCAGAATCTCACCCAGATTTTCATGAGAACCTAGATGGCAATTTGTCCTAAGGTCATTTTCTCACCTTCCCATCCTCCTTTCTCATAAAGCAGTGTGGAAATGTTAGTGTTCACTCAATCCTTATGTAGCAATTAAATGTGTGTTTATATTTTTTGTAGCTGGACCAAAATAAGTGAACAAAGCAAACAACTACAGGCAATTAAAATTATAGGTATTGAAAATCATCGCAAAATTATTTGCAGGACAAGGTCCCAGTAGTTACATCATGCAGAAAAAAAAGTACTTTTACCATTTCTATTATTTTAACAGTTTCTATTCTTTTTGACAACAAAAATATTGAATATAAGTGGATTCCCATTATAACAAATTAGGTAATTCCTCCCTCATGAATAAACCCCAAAAATCTTTATAAAATCCCACTATGGACCATTTATGTACATATATATATATATATATATATATACACATATGCATATCTACACATATTGAAAAGATTAAAAGCCAGTCATCATGATCTATTAGCTGAAAAGTATCAGATAGAACCTTTTTAAGTCCTTCGTTCAGGAAAAGTTAACCTGACAGCATCATATTCCTGCTTAACCTAATCAATCTTGTAGCATTGCTGATCACTTTCAGATTAGATTTGGGGTAGAGAATGATCCCTGCAAACCTTGTAATGAGAGCTATTACTTTTCTACAATTAAATTTTAACCTAACGGACATCAGACATCATATTCCCTTTATTTTGGCTAGAATTTTTTCTGGGTATTGTATTTTTTAACAAAGTTTGATCTTTTCAGCAACGTCTCATACCTCACCTAATTGGTCTGGTGTGTTTAACTTCAGCATCCTTCTCCCTTGTCTTTGTGTGTCATGAAATAAATAAACTAGAAACCACTTGGTTTTGCACAATGTATTGAATTTTCTGGAATCACACACACAAAGAATTCAGATGAAATAAACTATCCTCTGATGCCAGGATTTAGATGCCTTTATAATTCATGTAATCTTTGGAAAATAAAATAAATTTTAAAATCCACCTAATCTTTGAAATGTCTGGCTGGACTAATATGTCTAAAGAAAAGTGTTTCATTTAGTAGTTTCACTTGTTGGCTGAAGGCTGAATTCGATAATTTCTAAATATTGACAGATTTTTTTTTATATGTGCATTATTTATCACTCTCTATTTTTTTCTATTTGATTCCCAGTAGTAAAGCAGTTTAGTACACTTTCAGACTTCACAAGTACAGGTGTGACAGCTAAGTCCTATAACATACTCTACTGTAATATCTCTGCCCAAAGTTGCCTTGAAAATATGTTAGAAAACAATACTAGTTCTGAGTATTTGAAGTGACCAACACAATTTGTCTGGGTTGCATGTGGCTTTTTAGGATGATACTGAACATATGCAAAAATAAATACTAGGAGTCATGTTAACAATCTCAGGAATAGGAGAACACTTAAATAAGCCTCTACATTGCATGGGCACTGTTTTCTTTTAAGAAATGTAGGTCCTAAGAAAGCTTTTGTTCCAGAAAGATTTAAAGTCTGTGTTATTTCTTTATGGCTAGAACGAGACCACACGCTTTTAGCACACTCAGCTGTGAAGAGCACTCCCTGTTCAAGCAGGAATACGGCATAGTTACAATTACTGTTTTACCCCACAAAGTGGTATCCACCCTGTCCTTCTGATCAGCTAGATACCACTGCCTGTCAGTAGAGATGAGCAGGTAACAGGATTTTTTAAGCCCTGGGAAATCTGAGAAGCTTTCAGGTACTGGTTTAAAACCCTTGCTTTCCACAAATATTGTCCCTCAGCCCGTCTTTGCCAACGCTGGCATCTGACAGGGCAGGCTGGGTGCGAGTGTGCGGATGTTTGCTGAGCGATGTGAAATCCGCTTCCCATGCCATGGCCAGATAACCCCACTCTGCTGCCAGCTGTGCTCAGTCTCACTGGTGTTTAGCATCAAGAAGTGGGAGCAAACAGCCTCCCCCGCAGCTGGAAATCGAGGAGGAAAAGGGACTCCTCTATGTGCCGTTTCTATGTCTCTTCCTAAACAGTTCCCTGAAACAGTTCTGATGTCCTTAACACTACCAGCTACTAAAAAGATAATTAACTCTATCCCAGCAAGGCAGGGGACAAGACATCCTCGTATTTTCTTTAAAAAGAAGGTATCAAACCCATTCCAAACAGAAATAGCTGTGATAACTAAAAGTCCAGAACAGGCAAAAAGCTACAGTTTGTAATATTGATAGCAATAGCCAACTACAGTTTGTAAACTGTGAAATGAATGGATCTAAACACTGCTTATTATTTATATTTGCAACCACAAAATTCATAGCCATTTCATTTGAGAGTAAGTAGATTCAGTTTAATGAGAGGGTTTAATGAACGAAAGATGCCTGGCAGAATCAAAGTAGGTGTTTTGAAAGGCTAGAAAAAGAACAAATAGAAGGAGGTACTCTTGCTGACACCTTGAACAGCACCTGGAATCACAGCCCAGGTTCTGCTGTCCCTCCTGACTGACAGAGAGCCCAGAGATCAGCAGTGACAATCTGCCACAAGTCATAAACCTGAAAGAAAGAAACCAAACTTTGTGGATTAAACATTGTTTAACATTCCCCCATTCTGAGTCTAGGAAGGCACTGCTAGAGGTGAGCATTGCCCCTTAGGGGTTTGATTGCTGGTGTGAATCAGTAAAGCTTCCCTAAATGGTGTCAAATCTTTTCTCCTTCATCACAGAACCTGCTATGTTTACCAAAGCAGGTTAGTAACACTGCTGTCTTTATACAGATGGGGAAAACTGAGGCATCCAGCATCTAGTCATCTGTCCACTGTCCATTAGTGCAGGACACAGCAGAAATAGGAATAAAATTTTTTAAATCCCAGGTTCTGCATAGAGCTTTTTAAACAGACACACCACAGCTTCATGGAATAGAGATTCAGTTACTCAGACAACATGTGGTTCCATGCAAATGGGAATAAACAGCTCTGAGTACCTACCGGGACAGTTGAAATCCAGATGATCACCCAGATTGCCCACATAGTCAATAACAGTGTGTTTTCTTCATACCTCATGCATCAGAGGTCACCAGAATGTTTGTATGCTCTCCAGTGTGGCTCCTAGCTCTTTTCACTTCATCCTTTTCCCTCCTTGCTTTTTGTCCTTCCCAGCTTTGACCATCCTTAGCCAATGTTTCTCTCCAGCTGCTGAGCTCTAGAGAGCATCAACAGTGACAGGACAACCCCCCCGCCATCCACCCTGCAATCTCTCCTCCTCCTCCTCTGCAGAAGCGTCCTGTCCCAAGAATTACAGCACCTCTCTTGAGCATGTTCCTACTGTCGTCTGCTTCCTTTCCCGGCTATTATTCACTGTTATCGATGGGTGTCGCTGGGGAATGATCATTCCTCATGCTCCCATGATAAGGGACGGAGCAGGACTCCTATGCAAGATGTCAGCCCCACAATGGCAGGGGTAATCAATCACGGGGAAATACAGCCCTGGAATAAGTGCTCTGCTGAGAAACCAAGTTGGAGGAATGTGACTCAGGCTGCCTGCACTGCTTCTGCTCTCGACAGCTCTGCATGTCAGCAAGCACACAGCCCTGAGAGCCAGGAATCAGGAGGCTGGCAGATCCTGCTGCAGGAGAGCTGGCTGTCCAGGGGTCCCACCAAGCCCAGGTGAGCACAGCTGCTAGAGCTGAAGGCAACCTCAAGTCTGGTGTAGGCACCAGAGAAAGGGTACAGGGTATCCGCTCTTCCCACTCCTTCCAAAGAGGACTCCAAATGCACTCTGGACTTTACCCTCTTATCCAACATCCAGAGAAACAGCCAGTCTGCATTTTAACCCAATGCCATAGTTTAGAAGTTGTCACTGCATTTGGATCCCTCGGGTACCTTGTTGTTGAGATATAGAGTCCAGCTATCCTGGGTTCCCCAAAGACAGCTCTGCAGCAGTCTCATTCCTCTGGCAGCAGAGCACTCTTTGTTTTTCCAGGTTTTGCTTCGGTAGCAAAACTATTGTAAAGAGGCTGTGGGCTCACCTGAGTGTGAGTCCTCAGCTGCCAATGTAGATTCTCCAAACCCTTGCTTGCCAAGTTCACTTGTAGCACAGTATGGAATGTGGCTTCAAAAAGGAGCAAAGGTTTTCACTGTGTACGAGTGCTCTTTCTCAAAGCATAGCAGTCCTCACCTTGTCTCAAAACATCTTTTACCACCTATTCCTGTTCACTACCACTCATTACCCCAGACAGGTCAAACTTGATGAAAAATGCAGATGTGCTCCAGATCTGCCAGTAGAGTCAATGACTTTGGCCATGAAACATCTGGCTCTTTACCTGTGCACCAAAAATCCAGACACTAGATTAAGAAAGTCATCCTCTGAGCAGCACAATGAAGGAATTTGGATTTCCTAGCAAGTGCTGACCTTTCCCTGCCCACTCTGACTACAGTAACTCCAGTTCATCTCCTTAAGTGCTCCTGAGGATTATTGAGTTGCAAAGCTTCCTGTATCCCTACACACAACCCTCACCTCTCCCCACACTGACAGAGCAGGAATGATGTAAGTGGTAGCATTTCCTCTAAATCCACACTACCTCTGACCTGCCCAGCTCCCACATTCACAGAATCCTTTCCCTCTAAAAGGGCAAATGATTTCATCCTCCTTGCCCCTGTCCACACTAAACTTGTAGTGACTTCCACTTCTTGAGGACCTCTGCTTTCCCACGGAGTTTGGTTGAAATTGGTCAAAGGGTTAATTAAACAAACTGTTAAGAGGAGGTCTGAGAGGCAGCCAGACAATGTCATTACAGTTGTCTGAAGAAACCACACTGGCAATGCTGCATCATGTCAGTGGGGTGCCAAGTCCTTCTCTTCCTTTGGCTGAGGGAATATTTTATTATTCCATTCTTATTGTAACAGCTTCCCTTCAAAACCAGCACTCTTGCCTGTGTTTATGTAGTCGAGGGAGCTTTGCTCCTGAATGTAATATGGCATGTGGGGCGTTTTCTGAAACAGGCAGTGGATGCCCAGGAGTTTGGAGAGATGGTGTTGGATTCAAACACCAGTGATGTGTTTTGTGACCCTCTCACTATATTCATGTGCAGGCTGAGCATTTGAAAGAAGCTGGATGCAAAATAAAACCTGGAATATTCTCACCTATGCAAACCACTGCTTCACTTGCAGAAGATGCCAGTGCTGGACACACAGTGAGGGCTGGGAAACCTGAGAACAGTAGCAGACCACAAAGAATTATTACCAAGAATTCACATATTCCAAAATGAGGTGTTTGTTTAGTTAAACAATGGAGCATTGCACTCATCTATGTGCATTTATATCTACTCAGTATATTCACTTTAAATTTGTCACAGCTGGAATTTCTTTCAAGTCTCTTATGTAAACCAGAAAAGAAACATCAGAATTTATTCATGCAATATTGAAGGACTTTTAATTTTAACTTTAGGAATAAACAAAAGAAATTACTTTGCTTTATACTACTCTGATTGTAGGGTTGTTTACTTATCAAACACTAGCCAACTTTGATTGTAAACGTTTATTTATTAAAACTTAAAATTTCCATTAGTACTTCAGTCAAATAACTATTTTTTCCTTCCTTCGTTAAATAATTAAATTGCTTGCAATGCGTCTATTACATCTTGACAATCATGCCACACATTTTTCATCTGACATTTGGAATATAGAAATAAATTGAGGTGAGAATCACCTATTTAAATCCTTGTTCACAATCTTTAATGATATCAGCCTTCCCAAGGAAATCTGCAGGTTTGTTGACTGAAAACCTCCTCTTTTCACCTACCTTTCCCATGCATTTGCTACATCTCAGGAAACCTTACAGAGTGCTTTTCCAGAGGTGCATCATATTCAGATCCTCTAATGTGAAAGCAGAGATGAATTTTGGTTTACATTCAAGATCACTGTCCAAACAGACAGATGTACACGCAAATTGTGTCCCTGTGGGAGGAGAAATTTGTTCTCATGCCATTTGCTGTACTATGTTCCCATGGCCTTTTTCTTGCAAACAGGAAGAAAACCCCATCAAATCCACAGAACTAAACGAGTTCAGTGTGGGACATCGTACGTTCAAGTTATGGAACTGGTAATTCTATTTTCAGTGCCAATTCCTGCCACACAAAAAAACCGTAGCATTTTGCAGAGACCTCTCCCCTTGCCCCCAAGGAGTTGATTCGGGCAGCAGCCCTCTGTGACGGCTCTCTAGCAGATGCATTCTGGAAGAGAGAATTCCAACTATCCTTCCAGCTTGTGAAGTGGAGAATAAACTTCCTTAAAATGTTTACTCAGCTGAGGTGAATGGATAGTTTGGAAAAGCACTAGTTTGCTTTCTTCCCCTGATGGCCGAATCCCCAAATGGCCAAAGCTCTGTCCAAGGCAGATAGCTGCACATCTGGAGCTGTGAGGAAGAGTGCACACAGGAAAGGAGGTTTGGCAGGTAGAAGGTGCTTTAGGTACCTCTCTGAGGGGTTACATGCCTTGAGAGTGCTGTAGCACTCTGGGGCACATACAGAGGTGAGGTGAGGACAAGTTCCAACAGAAAGCATGCTGTGAGACAGTGGAACAGTGAGCTGGTAGATCAGTGATAACACTGATCTTGAATTTTCTCCCACACCCTATTTTAATGCTGTCACTGAGCATCTCTCCCCAACCTTGCCAAGGGTGTAGGTGCCATTTTTCCTAACCAACAGCAATTACATCCTACTGAGTATGGGAACTATGATCTGGGAGCTGAATTTTACGATCTGAAGTTCTTCCTTCCTTTTCTATTCAAACTGAATGTTGCACTACTTTTGGTCACATTTTACCTCTATGTTAGAAAACTGAAAGTGCATAATTTTATTTTTAGAATAGATAAGGAAAAAAAAAACATTCTGGAAATATTTCTGGCTTTCTGTCCTAAGCCTATATTGAAGACATCATGCAAAAAGCATCAGCACCATAAATACTGTCTGTTCCAAATGCACATTCACGCCCAATGGCTGGAGCAGATGGGGCAGCCAATAGTCTGGAATTTAATTTTTATGTTGCCTAATGAAGGGTATATCAGAGCAGAACCCAGTGAGGCACTGGCATAGGTTGCCCAGAGAAGCTGTGGATACCCCATCCCTAGAACTGTTCAAGGCCAAGTTGGTTGGGGCTCAGAGGAACTTGGTCTGGTGGAAGGTGTCTCTGCCCATGGTGGGGGGTGGGAACAAGATGATCTTTAAGGTCCCTTCCAATCCAAACCAGTCTGTGATTGCATGAACCTTTCTCTTCGGCTCTTCCACTATGTTGGGAGTTTGGACAGTGTATGGCTTTGGGACAATTAGAATGGATGCTAAGGTATCTTCAGTAATAAATGGGTTGTGTCTACACAAGGCATCATTCAGCATTAATTCAGCATTTCTCAGTCTCATCGATCTGCCCAGATCACTTGTATGAAGGGAAAAAAAAAAAAAAAAAAAAAAAGGAAGAAAACTTTTCTTTCCCTTCTCCCCTGTGCCCACGCACAGGCAAAAGTAAAGCAATTTATACGTGGCATGAAAAATACCACCTTAAAAAAGGTTTTTCAGGATTGTTTTTCAAGACATGGCCCTTTAATACTGAAAGTGAGAATACGAGGGGGGGGGGCAGAGAAGAGAAAGAGGTTTTAAAAGAAAGGGGAAAAAAAGAAAAGACGAAAGAAAAAGTTGTTTTTCCCCATTTTTTTGTCCCTTCCCCATCAGAGGCAGCTGAACTGCCGCTGAGAGGACACCCCCAGAGCTGCGGCCCAGCGCGGCCGCCCCGTTGCCGAGCGACAGCCGCGGGGCCGCGGCGAGGGCAGAGCCGGGCCGGGCGAGCCGGGGCTGCGGCAGGGCTGGGACACAGGAAAGGGATCCAGCCGGGGCTCCAGAAGGGCTCTGAGGGATGAGGGGGCTCAACCGCTCTCCAGGGGGGCTCTGAGGACGATCACGCTCAGCCGGGGCTCCCTCGGGCCGGGGGCCGGGGGGCTGTGTGTGCGGGGCGTGCTGTATGAACAGCGATGCTTTGGGGAGCCTCACGCGTCTGTAAAGGAATTACACCGCGTCCCTCGGTGAGGTGAGGTGTGCGAGCAGCTCCGAGACACCAAAGGGATTAGAAAGCCCAAGACCTGGCAGGAGGAGGGCGATATCCTGGTCTAGGGGTGTTTGGGGTGAGTTTAGCAGTGGACTCCCATGGTTTCACATTTCTGTTGGTGGCTTCGCACGCACACAAAGTCTCGTTAAGGGTAGACGCAGCTATCCTGGAAGATTTAGGAATGTCGGTCCGTTAGACATTCCAGGACCTTAATGCTTTGTCCTCTGTTAACCCTTTGGAGAACATTCAGTGCATTGTTGAAGTCGGTGAGCCGTGAGGGCAGCATCTCTGTAAATTACTGATAAGGTTACACCAGGAATCCTTTAAGAATGTAAGTCTACCAACACCTTTTTCAAACCCTGCATTCTCGATGGGGAATACTGACCAAGAGAAGGAGTGTGGCAGGTGTATAAATTAAAGCTGAACAACAGAAATGGAAAGAATTTTTTTAGCATGCTTTTGTCCAAGTTTGGTTGGTCTCACTGTCTCCGAAGAAATTTACTGTTGTGCACAACAACGCAGCTCCTCTTACACATTTTCTGTTGCAAGTGGAAAATTAGTGCTTGGAGCTATTAAGTGGAAAATATTATAGAGACCAGCGTGCCGGTAGCACGTTATTTTAAGCTTCTTGCTTATTTATTATTTAATACTGCAAAACCCATAAATCAAACCAGCACTTTATGAGCTTGAAGCAGCTCTCAACTTGTGCCTGAAAGATCTAAAGCAGACTAGGAAACCAGACAAATACCAGAGATGAAACCATAAAATGTAATGGGAGAGGTGGACTAATGATCCAGCTTTGGAACTGTTGAGTGCTGCCTGCTTCAGGGCTGAAAAATCCAGCATGGTTTTTGAATTCAGTACTTGTTCCAAAAGTATCTTCTCTTTTTCTCCATACAGTTCTCCAAGAGCCAAGGGCTGTGTGCTATATTTACAAGGATAATTTCTGGTGGATAGATTGTGTCTGGTGTCTTTATTATGTCATGTTTGCACTTGTCGTTAGAGAAGTTTATGTTCTGATAACTGAATACTTAACACAGGATCTGTAACGCCCATGGCTTTCTGGGTTTACAATTATCTTCACTAAACAAATCACCCAGATGATGCTATCCAAAGAAAAGATTCAAATGCCAGTTTTCTTATCCCTCATAATAATATTTAAAAATTAAAATTTATTCTGCAAGTTAACAACCCAAACACACAGGAGAGATTGGAAGGATGTCTTGGCAGAAATTGGTTCAGATGGTGGAGTTATTAGAAGCACCTTGTCTCCTCCTCTGTGCTGGGGCACATGGAGGGAGAGAGAGATGTTTTACATAGACTTGAAAGGAAAATGTCCCCAGGAACCCTTAGAACAGATGAACGTGCCCAAAGTGCTAGACCTTGCAGTGGGAGCACGGTTTCCTGGAATCCCTCTCTCCTTGTACTTGGCACACACAGAGTAATCCTCTTCAGCAGGGAAAAAGAAGTAACTCCCTCTCCTAGGAAGTTTCAGGCAGCAGATATTACCAGGGCAAGGGAAGATTTTGTGATTATGTTGTCTTCATTTGACCCCAGGCACTGAGGATTTTTAGTATCATTGAGGCCCCATTTCTACACTACCATGGATGAAGTTCAGTCAGCCTCCACAGACACCACTGTTGCTAGGAAGACCTTCAGGAAAATACCAAGTGTCCTTCTGGGCAGCCTTGTGGAGGAACCTAAAAAAAGACGTGCCATCCCCAATCACTTGCTGGAATCAAGTAAGTTTCTGCTCTCTGACTGTTCCCCAGCCTTGGAGCAATCTTAAGAAGAGGCACTTGGCTGTTTTGGGGTGTTTTTTTTTTTGCAACTCACAGGAAAAACTCTCTTAGTGTTGCTTAAGTTGCAGCTTCTTGTGAGCCCAAACTATAGGAGAGGCAGTCAGGAAAGAAATAGTATTTGTACTGATTCTGGCTGATCCTGAAGTTTTGGGATGGCTTGTCAAAGCCATGATGCCAAGAGGTAAACTGGTGTCTCTGCTGGGTTTTTTAAAAACTCATGCCTACTTAACAGGAGAAATAATCTGTCTCCTTTTTCTCTATAATATGTTGGGTATAGCATAAATGGACTTAACCCATGGAAGTAACAGTCATCATGTGTATTTCACCTGGCCTCCTTTTCTCCCTGTTTTATGATCTACAGAGATTTATTCAGCATTTCAGAGGAGCAAGGTTGTACAGGCTGAGCCTGCTGTGCTACACTATGGAGGGTATGAAGTTGGAAAGCATCACCAGCAGACACTGGTAAGTGTCAGAGCAGGGATCCTGTTGGGCCTCGTAAAAGGGACAGCAGAATCTGAGCTGACCGCTTGTGGTCATGAGGCCTTTGCTCTGTGGAGTGCTCTAAGAAGCAGCACGTAGAATCCATGGCCCTGCAGTAGCAAAACAGATGAGTACCAGCCATGCCATGTGCAGCAACCTCCTTTCCACTCTCTGTTTTCATTTCTGTTTCCTATGTCTGCAAGCAGTGTAAGTGATATGTGACTTGCACATCATGAATGAGGAGATTGGTGCTTTAACTCCATAAGAAACTTGTCTTCAAAATGCCCTTGGCCTGTCACTGTGTCTGCAAGCACGTTCACTGGTGGGAAAGTTTTGAAAGTCCCTCTGGGCTTCTACCAAGAAAAATGTATTCCGAGGAAAGAAACTCGGTGCATAGGTTCGATTACCTTTCCCTGTGAATGGTTGGGATATTTCTTCTCTCTGCTTTCCCTTTTCTACCTTCTTTATTTATGTGGTAAATGTACTGAGGCAGAGGTTGAGTGGTTATGGTGGACCAGGTTCTCCAGGTATAATGAAAGTAAACAAGATGCAGGAAGTTTTACAGGCTGAACTGTCGCTATCTAAAGGTTTGCTGCTTTGCGATGCAAAACAAAAACATGAAGTATTACATGATTCCTGTCGTTTCAGATCTTCTAAAAGTGGTCAGTAGATTGCTTCATTTTTTGTTCCTCTTGCACAAAAGCAAAACAGGACCAGAATTCAATTCAACAGTAGCATCTCTTTTAGCAAGACTGTTGTGCCTTGGTTAAGAATTGTGACTTTTTCCAAAGAATAAAAATGCAGGTTGTAAGGTTTGCATACTTTTCAGTTCAGAGCACATCCAGAATTATTTCTATTAAAGTAAAAACTAATACTTCTTTGATACGGGGGGGTTTACAAAAAGTACAATTCTCAATTGACTTCTTATATCTGAAGTGCTTTGTTGTTTTGGTTTTCTTTTGTTCTACAGAAGCTGATAAATATTTCTGCCAATGTAATAAACCTTCACATAATACCACCCCAGACAATGTATTTTCAGATCAAATACAACAAAACAGTAAGTGTCAGAAAAGTTTCATACTGCCTTTTGTATGCAGCACAGGTTTTGTGTCATATAAGCAGCTTTTACGTACCTTTTATCTTGTTTGGTCCTTTTCTAGCACCGGCTTGTCCCTGGTTTGTCATATGCAGTGACAGTTGATTTTTGTCCTGATGAGTGGCGATATTACTATGACTGCATCAGGATTCACTGCGAGGTGAGGATTTATCACAAAATACAAAGTTGTGATGGAATGAAACAACTATAAGGACATGATGACAATGACAAAGATATATTTTAGAGTCCCATGGATTTATTCCCAGTAAGTCTTGATTGGAGTCTTTAAGCATCTAAAATTTTCCTCTGTAAACATCCAAGAGCTGTGGATAAGATTATATTACTTATTCTGCTATTCTTTGCCAGTAGATCAGTTTTTGTGCCACTCCTAGTTGAGCAGACTCTGAGAAGCTCAGGAGAGTTGCGTAAAGTATGGAACAGCTGGATATTGAGGAGCAACACAGTGATAATCTTGAAGATGTTTTATGCCCTTTTACTATCCAACTACTAGAGAAACTTTTTATTTCAATAGCAAGCTGAGAAACTTAGGATTGTTCAGCCAGGAGAAGAGAGCTCTCATAGCAACCTTCCAGTATCTGAAGGGGGCCTACAGGGAGACGGAGAGGGACTGTTCATCAGGATCTGTAGTGACAGGACAAGGAATAATGGGTACAAATTGAAAGAGGGCAAATTCAGGTTAGATATTAGGGAGAAATTCCTTGCTTCAAGGATGGTGAGGCCCTGGCACAGGTTGCCGAGGGAGGTTGTGGGTGTCCCAACCCTGGCAGTGTTCAAGGCCAGGTTGGATGAGGCCGTAAGCAATCTGGTCCAGCGGGAGGTATCCCTGCCCATGGCAGGATGTTAGTACTAGGTGATCTTTAAGGTCCCTTCCAACCCTTAACATGCTATGATTCTATGATTTATTCATTGCAAGAAATAAATATTTTCACCCTTTTGTTTGTTTGTTTGTTTGTCTTCAGGGAGATGACAACTTAGTTGTTCCCATGCATGCTTATCCTGCTATGAATGTTGTAGCATTTCCAACGTTCATAAATCTGTCTGATGTATCAATTGGTCAGAGGTGAGTTCTGGAAATGAATGTGTGGTGGGTGTAAGTGCTAGCAAATACCTTACCTCAGTCCAGAGACTGATCAGTCATGAGATTTGCTTCTTCTATTTAAAAATACTTAAAGTGATCTGATGTGAAGCTCTGGTTGGCATAGCCTTCATCTCACTTTGCCTGTTGCATGGGTGTTACACTGACTGTTCTCAGTAAGTAATCAGTAGTAGTTGATGATAGGAACTGGGAAGGGGAAAAGGAGAAGACAGATCCTGTTAATTAGGGTTTAGTTCTGCAGGATATTGGCTATACTAGTTGTATTCATGGTTGTTGGTGTAAAGCTTTATGTAAGTGTAAAGATTTGAGTGACTTATGAGAATTGAAGGTCTTAGCAGCTAGGTTTTGTCTTAGCCTGTGAGCTGAAAATAACTCATAAATTTAGTGAAGCAGAGGAATATGAATTGCCAAGGCACATACAAGGAAAATTCTACCCACTGAGTCCAGCATAGCAAATGAATACTTGCGTCTTTTGGTTTTTCTAATCCCTTTTAATCAGTTAAACTCTGGTGAATCCATCAGAAGTTGTTGTTACAGCTTTCTCACAGGACTGAACATAACTCCTGACTTTTTGGATGCCTCTAGGCATGATGTGATTCTGGTTATTTGCTCCATTTTAGTGCTGAAGTATACAGAATTTTCATATTTCCAGAATATAGACAAGATATTAGAAAGAATAGAAAATATAACTTTAAATAGTGGGAATTTTTTTTCAACACAACAGGGACACTCAGAGATACTCAGGAGGGAATTCGGAAGACTTCCTGAAAAGAAAACTGATGGTTTCAAACCTTAATTTTTTACCAGTATTTTTCATCATTAAGCTATTAAAAAATTCCCTAAAAATGAAAAGTCTCTGAGATACTTGGTACTGTACAGAACCCAAGGGACTCTGGGCTCAATCCATAGCCGGTGAGGTCAATTGAAAAACTGCCTATCACTTCAATAAATGTAGGATAAATCTATATTCTACCTCCCATTATTCTCTTTAGGTACAGAAGGTCCATCAGGCAACAGGTGACATACTTGTCTTGGTTTTAAGGCACTTTGGTTGCTGTTCAAGCTCCACTATACCCTAAAACAAATTGCCTGCCCAGTTTGCTGTTACAAATGCTTCATCAACAGGTCATACTAAGGCAGAGAAAAAAGCACTTTGCTATCATTGCTTATTTCCTTGGGCATTTCAAAATGTGCTTTCCAAAAGAACATTGTGTATAACGTGCATTCTTTGCTAATCAACAGGGTAGGATTTCAGTCAGGTAGTTAATAAAAAGCAGAAGTAAGCCTGGGTAAATTGATCTTGATTTGCAGGATGAGGGATGGTGTTACACCAGTGCTTTTGTGTTTCAGTTTGATCTGTGAAAATACATGCACACAAAGACAAGGCAGCTTGAAAAGATGTGTGCTAATACTCCTCATACAACTTGCATGAGACATAAAGGGCTTTTATGAAAATCAGGCCACAGCATCATTATTTCTACAGTGGTTAAAGCCCAGTCATGTGTTGGAGTTTTCAATACTTTTGAAGACTGCACAGTCTTTTCTCATCATCTTTCACAGGGAGGGTCATGGGAAAAGACTGATTTGTGGTTCTGTGCTCATTGTTGCTCCAGTCTGGATTGTTTGTAGTTGCTAGATATTAGAGTTTGTAAGAATTTAAGGATACATGGAAATAAATTCCAAAAAGTAAGTTTTTAAAATTTTTCTGTAATCAGATTCTGTATGGGTAGGAGAAAGTAAGTCAAGATGTAAAATGTTCCAGTTTCAAATCAAGGTTTAGCTTTCATTTCCTCAGGGAGTGAAAGATTTGAAATATTTTGCTATTTTGGAATAGTGAGGAGTTAAGATTTTCACATTAATAAGTAATCCACCCCTCTGCACACAGATAGTTATGTTGTGTATAATATTATTTCCCAGTTTGTGATTGCATTTTCATTAATCTCATTCTTCCTTTCTCTCTTTTCAGTAAGGAGTATGTTATCCCGTTGCAGTGCAGCTGTCCAATAGATTTTGAATTCCACATTGATGTTATTCAACCTCACAGAGCCTTTACTGTCCAGCCAACATTTGGTAGACTGAACTTCTTTGAAATTCTAAATGTTAAATCTGTGTTTATTAAGTGTAGATACTTGTGACAGTGGATTCAGGTCAAACTTTGCCTCAGGGGTTTTCCAGGTAAATGCAGCCACTCATGTGCATCTTCATGGCAAAGAGCCATCTGTGACTATTAGATTTCTTTTGGTAATGCCCAGCTGCAGACCTCTGACAAAATACGGGATGTTCCAGAAGAATATCCCAGAAAAAAACATCAACCCAGTAAAACTTAGGTCAGAAATTTTGGTAGCCTGAAACTATGAAGTACTGAAGGCCATCTAAAAAGTACAAAAATGTTTCAGCTCCTACTCAAGCCACTGATCTCAGAGATCCTTAATCAGAGAACCATAGACTCATTTAGGTAGGAAAAGACCTTTAAGGTAAACCTAACCCTACCAACAGAGTTGACCTTCAAGGATGAAATACTCCAGCAAATTGTATACACACACAGGAAAAACCCAAACCCAACCCAATGAAATTAACTGGTGTTTACAGATTACAGAAAGTTGAGCAATAGTGACTTGACAGAGATGAGAAATTAGTATTTCTGATAAGCTGAATAAGCTCCCTATTGTGGAAATGTTGAGGAGTCCCTGTATCCTGGGATTTTATGGATTATTTAGGGTTATGAATAGTGGTTTAATTGGTTGAGAAAATAATGCAAAAGGTAGTAAGGAAGTAGGGTCAAATAGAGATAGGTAGTGCATCAAATCCAGATGAGTCCCCTGACTTGGAAGAGCACAGAGGAATATGTTTATAAGGCTTTGCTCATGAAAGCAGAAAGTGATGAAGACTTAAGACTCGCAGATGCAAGTGAAGAATGTCTACATGTAAACAGGCAACCATTTTCACAGCAGTATGAAACATTACAGCCCTCCCGTCATATCTTTCTGCTATTGCAAAATGTCTTCTATTATCTGGCAATGGACACAGTTCTTGAAAGACACTTTGAGACCTGAAATATTTTCCATGCCTTATGCCAACCACTCACAGATATAATTGTTTTTAAAAAAATGGTAGCCCAGAGTCAATTTCAGCATATGTAAGTGGGCTCATGTTATATGGAGTCTTACTGTTTTTCTCCTCTAACCACAGGTATCATTCCAGGCAACGGAAAAGTGAAAGTAACTGTAAAATATTCCCCACTTGAGTATGGAACAGCACAAATGGCAATGCAGCTACGGATTTCAGAGTTTCACTCAAAACCCTATGTGTGTGTATTCACAGGAACATCAATACCACATCTAGGTCTGATGTATGTGTGGCTGACTGATCTTTGAGTTCCTTTGCCCAGTTCCAAAAAACACCTATGTAATGGGATTTCATGTCATTTTGCTGTAATAGTTTTAAGCATTTGTATGTTTGGTGGCTTAAAATGCATTAACATAATTTGATTGTTGATACATGTTGACACCTGCTCTGCTACATCATTTGCTCAGAAGTGAAACTACCAAGACAAATATAACAAGAAGTTACGTGTTCTTAAAGAAGTATTGAGCATCCTCAGCTTCTGTTGTTCCTCTTCTTTATTATTTTTATTGTTGAGGCCTTGCAAATGCAGGAGGTTGTGAACAATGAGGCCTTTTGGGCTGTGCTTAATTTTTTTGTGAACACTGAACATTAAAAGTTTGGTTTCGGTCACTATTTGGGAGACAAACTTCCAGTTTCTTTGTATACCTGAAGGAAATGTAAATGCATGTAGTGAACCTATATGCCATTACAGAGTACTTGTGAGAGCAATATCTGTCCTTTCAACATCTAGAAAAGAACATTTTGACAAACAACAAAGCCATCCAGCAAAAAAAGCTGGGTCTGGAGGAAAATTCATGGTGTGGAGAAGAGACCAATTGAGCCAGCCACGACTGAAGCCTATTCAAAAGGTAAAGGTGTGAAAAGACAATAATTACAAGTACTTTTCTTGGCTGGAAATCTCCCATGTTTCTATTTCTTCCTATTAATTTATGTCTCATAGGAAATTGAATACCAGAACCTCAGATTCCCCACAGACTTGTCAAATCCGCATGCTGTAGCTAGTGTTTTGATACAGGAACCAGGCAAATTGAAGATGAAGGACTTAAAAGAAGGTACAGTAATTAAGCAGCATAAACTTGGTCAGCATTATTTGTAGTTTTTTGATGAGGAACTTTGCTTCAGAATTGCTGGCATGATGTGACTGTAGTTTCTGTGAGAAATTTCACCTTAGCTTTGTGTATTAATGGGTTGAATTACCATAATGGATAGATTTCACAATTAAAAATCCTATCTAGTTTGAGGTGTGATATGGCTTTTTGATATTTCTGCAGTCCTTGCCCAAGGCAGAGAAGGGGTAAAAACCAGACAGATGAAGGAAGCTGTATTTCAACTAAAAGTCAAACAAAATGTTGAGGAAGAGGAAGCAAATCATCTGAAGTGGTAAGTGTTATTTAACCACATTAACAAGACTGGGATTTACTTAACTAAGGCCTCTGTGAATGATGTATGCAATATTCACTAGTGCATAATGCTGCTATTTCTTGTCCCAAGAAGGCTTGTTTTACAGCTAAGTTACTCTTGTTCCATTTTATTTTTTTCCCTTCTGGCTAAGAGCAGTCTCAGTAGTAATCCATAGTAGTACCACCCAATGAGGTCTTCTTTCAGAAAGAAACCCACTGAAAACCTTGCTCACCCAACCTTGTTCTCAGGCATCTGAGAATTTGCCCTTAAGAGCAAAGGAAGACTTTGTTATGGTTGTCAATAAATTGAGACTAAATTGAATAGTGAAGTGAACAGAATTGCACTTGGAGTTATTCAAAAAACATGTAGATGTGGTGCTGATAGATGTAGACATGGTTTAGTGGAGGACCTGGCAGTGTTAGATTATTGGCTCCACTCAGTAATCTTAGAGCTCTTTTCCAACCTTGATGATTTTGTAATTCTATGTACATCGAATGGTGTAAAGCAAAGCATAGTTGGGTGTGTAAGCACACCGTGGTTTCCTTTGAAATCCACAGATCTGCTCTTACACTGAGTGTCATGGACACTTAGGCACCTTAGGAAGAGGAAAGTAAGTCTGTTAGCCTTCAAATAAAGCAAACTATGCATTCAATAAAGCCTTTTTCTTGCCTCCACTATGAATGCAGGCAAGTCCATAGGGGAGAAGATCCAATCTCTGAGGAATTTAAAAAAGAGATTATTGAAAGACGACAAAGGGAAGAAGAGCAATACAAGGTTAGTCTTTGATGTTATACTTTCACACTATGCAGTGCACTGAATTGTAGCAAGCTCTCTACATCTTCAGTTTTTCATCATATGTCAATGAAAAGCTGTACTAGCTGTGCTTGTTACTGCAATTATATCTTTATTGTGCCTGAATATCACTGTTTCTGAGGTGGTTTTATCTTGGAGGTAGACAGAGAGAAGGGTAAGCTATTCATGGAAAGGTAACTAGATCTTTACCCAACCTAGCAGATTTGCACCCAGTCACCCAGTCACATTACAGTGCCACATTTCAGCACAATCTTGTCAGCACTGTGGCTGCATCCAGACTTCTCTTCATATTGTACCTCTTTGAAGAGCTGATGTCCTGAATGACTCACAGTCAAAGAGAATTAGTACTCTCACACAGAGCCATGGGGTTGTTCTCCTGCATCTTCGCCCTCTCTCTCTTTGGTTTCTTGCAGTCACTCCAGACTGCAGGTCACCTTCCACAGAGGTGACAACAACAATAAGCAATGCTTGGTGGCAGGAAATATTCTTCCATGTGGCACAGCCCTCAGGGACAGGTGGGGCTTGTCCCTCTTTTCCTGCCTCCTGGATATTCAAGTAGCTTCTAACATCCCACTGACTTACAAGAAACTGCTTGCAGGAATAAAATTATTTATAGACAGGATAAAGGCTTGATTTATACACTGAATTAGGCACAAATAATTAATTCAAACATATTTAATATTAAAAGGGAGGAAGTGAGTAAAAAACCAAGACCTACATTGTGAGATGGTTGTATCACTGAATTGATATGTATTAACTTTGGTTAGAAGCATTTATTTCCTTACCTGCTCATTCTGGCTATGCAATGCAAACCATGTTTCATTAGGACAGAGATCTGATTGAAACTCAGACTGAAAAGACATTTATTTTACTTCCTGTGACTTGCTCGAGAGCTGCAATAATCACTCCCTAAAAGGGAATGCAGTCTGTGTTGTGTTAGTGCACCTCCAGAACTTTAGATTGTGAGTTTCACTAATTGTAAGGGAGGAAAGAATTCACTGGATGCTTTGTACTAATGTGATTGTTCTTTCTGGTGACAAATTAGATCCAAAGAGGAGACCCTATCATAGAACAGGAGTTTCAAAGGACTGAAGTAGAAGTTTCTTTCAAACGTATTACCCAGCATGTTGGCCAGGTTTGTACATACATTATTATAGCCTGCTATATGTTATCATCACATACTAAGCTACCAAAGAGCCATAGATGTTTGACTTTGAATACTTTACCTCCTGATGTTCCTGTGAATGTTCCTATGGCCCCTTCTGGTATTAAAACCTTATTTCCCATTTTACTTTTAGGTGGGGCAAGCATCCTGCTTCATGCATAGCCCATGTTCTGATGTTCTGATCTAATGTGAGAGTCAAGAGGAAATCTGCTGGCCTAACCTAAGATTTATATTGCTTGTTTCTCTCAGGAGAAGCTTTTTCATGCCTGATTGTAAGGTTAAGCTTATATATTATAGGACTTGCAACCTTTACCTGCAGGTCAGATTGACAGGAACCTTTCTGTAACTTAGGTATTTTTTGTCCTTCTCTGTGGCATCTTTCACCCTTCTTTAATATGTGCTATGAGCCATTACTGGAGAAAGGATACTGGTTTTGCTGGGCCCCTGGTGTGAGTCCTTACAGCTATTCCAGCTTCACATCTGTACAAGATGAAGTCTATATTTGGTAGAGACCCTGTCCATTCTCTCTGCTGTCCAACTGCCCATGTCATGCACTTAAATCATAGTATGTGTCTGTCATTTGTGTGGATGCAGACCATGCAATGTTACCTCTGCATTCCCCATACCACACCTGCAAGTATTTGGTGATTACCTCCCACTGAGCCCCTCAGTGAAGGCTTCTGGTTAAATGCCAATATTGCAAATGCTTTCACTTGACTTAATTTCAGTATTTAGGAATAACATATGGATTCAGGTCAAGGAATGGCTTGGGCTGAAGGAAATTTCTCCCTTAGCTAGTTGTAAAAGGGGTTGTCCTTTTTCTTTTCTGTTTCCTTTAACAAAAAAAAAAATACGATGCAGCATCCAAGTGTCCAACCCACATTTGACTTGCTCCGTAATGACCCTTGGGACACCAGAAAGAGGATGTTCAGGAAATTCCAACAGGCAGCATACAAGGTAAAGTGAACAAACAGAATGCAGTGTGGTGGCATGATGCCTTGGAAATAGCACATAAGAACATGCAAACAGACACATAAGAAGTGTTTACAGCTAGCCAGGGATGTGATAGGTTGATAAATATGGCCCTACCTCAACAGGAAATAAGGATCCGGAGTAAGTTTTGTGTTCAGCTGGTGCTTCATATTGCAACTGAGACTAAACAAATGCAGATGAGTATAGGGGTTTTTTAAGGTAATAAATACTTTTGCACAAAAAAAGAGAAGATTTCAAAATGCATATAGAGCACTGTGCTCAGTTTTGGCCACCTGGTACAAGAAAGACATCAATCAATGTTCAGTGCAGAGCCACTGGAGGGTCTGGAGCACTTACTTTGTAAGGAGACACTTAACATGGAGAGGGAAAGTAGAAGCAGAGAGCAGCAGCTTCCAACACCTCTGAGGAAGTTATTGATGATGGAGCATCCTTGCACTGGTGTGTGATGGGAACATGGGAAACAATGGGCATAAATTCAAATATGGGAGGTATAGACCTGGAAACTAAAGACTAATCAATTAAATCACTTATTTCCTTGGGTTTAAATATTAATTTGCATCTCCGCTGCTGTTTCTCCAGTAAATCTCAATGTAGCATGTAAGATGGAAATGTCCTGCTCTCCTGTTGTCCAGTTTGGATATTCTCCAGCCTATTCAGAATATTGAGGTCTTGAAATGAAATGCTCTTTCCTGTAAGATAATTTGCTGTAAATGGCCCCTTCTGGTATTAAAACCTAGAGCTCTTCATTGTTACCCTGTGAAATATGGGCAAATTACACAGTGAAGGTCTCTACTTACTCTCCTTGTTCTCAGAGCCACAAATACAAATATGGCCCTCATCAGCTGACTGTTCACTCATTGGTAAATCTCTGTATGCCAATAAAAAAGCTGAAGGATTAAGACCTAGCCAACAAAACAATCTGATTAACCTGTAAGGCTAAATTAAGATTTTAACTGTATTTGTTGTGTGATGTCACTGTAGAGTTGAGATCCATCCTACATCTGTCCTTCCCATTTTCTCCCTCCTGAACAGAAAACTGTATTCTAAAATAGAGATGTCAGAGTGAGCTCTGTAGAATAAATACAGTTGTCACATACACACTATATTTCTATGGCTGTAAATCTCAGAGTCTTCAACTTAATATTAAATTTAAAAATCATTCTCTCAGATTTTGATTCAGACTCAGCTGAATCGTTTATTGCTTCTGTTCCGTGGACTGAGCAGTGAGACCAGAGGTCCAGAGAAAGGGTCTGTGTCTGGTAAGGATTGGAAGAACAGGTTGATATTTTGGCTGTGGGCTGTGATAATTCAGGTTGTGCTGCAGTGTGTCAGGTTCATTACATATAAACATACAGGCAGAGTCCTTACAAAGGAGCCTTCCAGAGAAGAAGAGAAGTGTGACAAGGTAGAATCATAGAATCATAGAGTGATTTGGATTGGAAGGGACCTTTAAAGGTCATCTAGTTCAATCACCCTGCAATGAGCACTGACATCTTCAACCAGATCAGGTTGTTCAGAGCCCCGTCCAACCTGACCTTTAATGTTTTCAGGGATGGGGTATCCACCACCTCTTTGGGCAACCTGTGCCAGTGTATTATCACCCTTGTTGCAAAAACACTTCTTCCTTATATCTAGTCTGAAACTACCTTCCTTTGGTTCCAAACCATTATCCCTTGCCCTATTACAACAGGCCCTGCTAAAAGGTAGAAACAGCTGTAGCCAAAATACATATATTTTTCATGCACATTATTTCCTAGATTTAAAAAATGTGATTAACTCTTCTTAGGCACCTTACCTACTTAATAACAGGGCAGAAGCTGTGAATTCTCCATCAGTGGAAGTGTTCAAGGTCAGGTTGGATGGGGCTTCGAACAACCTGATGCAGTGATACGTGCCCCTGCCCCTGGTGGGAGGGTTGGACTAGGTGATCTTGAGAGGTCCCTTTATCCCAAACCCTTCTACATATAGTCTGAGGAACAATGGAAGGGCAGACAGGACTGTATGAGAAACAGGCAGATGAACAGATCAGGCAGAGCCCAAGAGTCAGAGACACAGGACAAGAGGAACTTATTGCATGTGGGATGGAAGGGGAAAAGACTCTGGAAAGTGATGAAGGCAGGATGTCTGAACTCAGGCAAAATGAAGCAGTGGGAACCATGAGGTACATGGTCAGTACTGGGTTCAGTTTTTTTCCTCATCTCTTTCTAATGTAAGTGCTTTTAATCAATTGCTTTTCTTTACACTGAATTGAAAGTGCTGGCCTGGAAAACTCACTTGTTGCTTAACAGTCATAAAAGGAAACTGGTCTGGGATAGGAGTCATAGTTGGGTATGTGGGGGACAGAAGAGAATGTCTATCTCTTATCTTCCACTCCCACACACAATTTGAAAACTGCTGAGACACACCTTTTCATACCAGGCCTTTTCCTGCTTTTGCAAATGGGCACTTTTAGTTCCCAGTATGCAGCAGTTACAGGGATGCTACAAATAAAAGGTGCAGTGGCACTCTGTGTAAGAGAGACCTCTGACTTTTCTCTTCCTTGCTGAGCAGAAGGAGATGGAGAAAGAAGCTGGAATGAGCAGGCTGTAATGTCCTCTCAGGAAAGGGTAAATTAGATCTGTCTGCTAGTCAAGTTATCATGCTTCATATCTTGGAGATATGACTTTTAAAGCCTTCAGGAAGTATTATTTTACTTTCTTATATTAAAATTACTAGACACATCCTGTTTTAGGAAAATGTTAAATACATTTTGTGGCTTGATTCTATTTTTGAAACAGTATATTACGATATATTATGAAACTTTAATATTTGTTTTCCACTCATGACAGAAACCAGGAGTTTCAGCAAATCAAAGAAGAGTGAAGAATGTAAGGGTCTTTCTTCCAGCATATCTGAAGATCTTATATTGCCTTTTGAATTCCCCTTTTGCAGTTCCCATGAACAAAATGATGATTCGGTAGGTATAGTAACTAAAATGTTGGTCAACACTCAAGACAGAATTTTGTTGAAGATATTGGCCTGGTACTACTTTTATTAAAATTTCACAACATGAGTGGTTCTGATAGATTAATTCAGGACTTTGTATTTACTAAGGGTACTGCAGAAAACAGTAAAAAAAAAAATCTTTGCATCTTCCAATTGCACTCTAAAATTCTGAACAATACAATAATGTTCAGAGTGAGTTAACATCCATGATTTTTCAAAAGAAAAGAAAGAAAAAAGTAACTGAAATGCCAAAGTCCAAGAAAGAACAGCAGAAATATCAAACTGTGTAAAATAAATGTTTGTATAATTATTTCCATATCTTTTCAATTAGCTGTGCTGATGGACTGCTGCCAATGCAAAACAAAATGCCCACCATATTCCTGGTTTTTAAATACTGTTTTCTTTCAGGCACCTGATGCTCTTGGCCTAGTTCCCATTGGATCTGTAGATGTGACAGTCAGACATATTCTTCCTTATTATAACTTGAAGGTGAGTTAGCACAGCTCCCTCAGCTGCATCATGTTTCTCTCCTCCACCAGTCCAGTTAGATGTTCTCTGCCTGATTCAGTGGCCTCTGTGCAGCCCAGTAAAAATGCTGCCTTCATGTGGCTCTATGATTAGGATGCTTGTATTAAAAACATCTCATCTGTTTCCATAAGTAACAAGCTTATAGTCAGCAATAGCCCCCTCTCTCCAGACAAAGAGATGAATAACCTCAGCTGAAATTATTATAACTCAAACATCAAAGTCCTTCTGTGAATGAGGATACTGTAAGCCCTGCACACCACCCAGTTTTCTTTTTGGTTCTAGAGTTTTATAAAAGTGACATAATAGAAGTGTCCTTCCTTTTAGAAATTATTTGATTGAGAAACTGTTAAATCCATGATCTTTCACAGAAAAGCAAGAATGAAAATATTCTTTTATGCCCTCATTCAGCTTGTCCTGATGAATTATGCCTTCTCAAAGTTTTGGTCATATACCGTGTTCCAGAATGGTGATCGAAGTATCCTTTACCACAGAGATGTGATGTGTCCATGATAAATGTTCCATTCCATCTGTGAGTTATCTACAGTGATTATTGTCATCTCCTGCAGTACATCTTTCTTCTTTACGCTTAGGTTCCTCAGCACTTCAGCCTTATGAAGTATCAGCCTTTCTGTACACACTACGCAGCCGTAAGTTACAAACCTCGAGACCTTTCCCGGCCACTGAGGCAGGGAGCCCTGGTAAGAAATCACCTCAAATACACACTTTGCTGAAGTCACTCCAACCCTACAGTTCTACAATAATTTGAGTAATTTTCTCTCAGCATTTTATACCTTTGATGTCTGTGTTTTTCAAGGATGAATTGATTCAAGTAGCTCCTTCTGCTGAGGAGCAGCTTGATCTGGTCTTCCAGAGCACAGACTTTTACAAACCATACTCTGAAGAGGATTTTTACAAACCATACTCAGAAGAGGATTTTTACAAACCATACTCAGAAGAGGATTTTTACAAACCATCACCAGAAAAAGTAGCAGAAAGAGATATCAGCCTCTTAAAACTGGTTCCTCCCCGAGCTTTAGTCTACCCTGCAGAGAGCAACCCGCTTCGCATTTTTGTAAGTAAATGTTGACTTCCACAAAGAACCTAAGAAAGGAAGGTTAGTGTGTTTGTTTCATCAACAGCCTCATGTGGAATTGATGGGCAATTTTCTTACTCTTGGTAAGAGTATATATACTACTGGTATATAAAACTATCCAGAGTGAGAGTAATCCTTCATGGTGCAAGCTCTGGTAGATACGAGTCAGAGCTCATCCCCACTGAGAGAGACATCTTTTCACTTTAGGATGGGTTTTGATCAGTTTAGGGGAGGGATAATAAGGTAAAATTGCCAGTGAAAGCAGAGGACTGGAGACCCTTCCAGTATGACACTCCACAAACAGTGAGTGATCACAGAATTCCCTGGAACACCATGGGAATTCTTCTCCATTTGTTTCCCCATTTGGATGCCAGAGGAAAAGCCATGATCTTGGCATCTCAGTCCTTCTATAACCTCCTACTCTTGCCCAGGTAGGTAGGACAGTCTTTCCTGCTGTTCAGCTGGGGGACTTTGGTTCTGCCTGATCCTTGGGTAAACTGATAAAAGTGAAGTCAAACTCTGCTCACACTGCATTCTGCTGCCTTACAGTTTCTAATAGTTCTCAGAGCATCCCAAACCACATTTCCAAATTATTAGGCACAGAGATTCAAAAAATCCCCACCAGATACTGTGTGTGGGAGGACTTTCTGTTACTTACTTGTTGTGTAGATTGTGCTGCTTGGCACCAGCTGCAGAAGGTGTTTCCCACCCAGTGCAGCTCAGCCTGGAGGTGCCCGAGGTGTCTCTGAGCAGGCAG
Organism: Empidonax traillii; assembly: GCF_003031625.1. Lineage (NCBI taxonomy): Eukaryota > Metazoa > Chordata > Aves > Passeriformes > Tyrannidae > Empidonax > Empidonax traillii. Next base: position 703,634 of record NW_020955642.1, read on the forward strand.
AGGCAGCTGTGGAGCTCAGTGCAGTGCTGTGTGTGGGTGCAGGCAGATCTCCCATCCAGCGTGGCACTTTGTCTGGCTTGGGTGGCTCTGTCTCTGAGCATTTCTTAGCTACAATGGCCCAGAGCCCTCTGTGCTTGTCTAATGATCTTGGCATAACATATACGGTATAGACTTGTCCTCACTGCCTGCAGCCAGGACTCCAGTGGACTTTCTGATGAGATCCTCTGTGCATCTCTTTCATCCCTCTGTCATGTCATAAGAGCCAGGCACAGCCTGATTCCACAGTACACAGCATTAGGCTTTATCCAGAAACAGATGCTAGTGCAGGGAAATTGATGGCAAGATGCTCACTACCTTCCACCACAGTGAGTCCAGTTCTTGGATTCTGAACTGTTCAGAAAAGCATCAATGGATTTAAAAATAATTAGGCAATAGCTTTTTCTTCCAAACTTGGAGACAACAGCTAAATTGCTGTATTTTAGACAGCAGAGCGCGTGAGTAAACCAGACAGATTATGGGATGAAGGGAAGGGACAGGAAATGAAGGATCACACCAAATAGAACAGTCACACTGTGAATCTGGGGAGACTACATTAATTGTAAGAACTGAATTGTCGTGAATTTAATTCTTTATGGTGCTCGGAACAATTTATTAAAATAATGTCTTCATTGCTTTTAGAACCCTGCTCCAGGATTAGTTCCATTTTTACTTCCACTGCCCTATTGTGAATCAAATATTGAATATCATCTTTGTCCTCATCCAAAATACACCATTACCAGGGAATACCCCAAAGGATCCAGTATTCCAATCACACAAAAGAAATTTCTGCATCACAAGGTATGGCCTTTTGGGTTTATCATATTAGTTCCTGGCTTGGGTATGTTCTTTGTGAGAACTTGCTCAAAGGAATCAAAAAAGGAAGATAAAGTCATCCTAGATAGAAGAAATTTTCAAATATAAATTATGCATGCACCTAAATATGGTCATGAATATGACATGGGTCAGAATAACTAGTTCCAATAATTCTTGTAAGGCTTTATCCATATCTCTTATTTATCCCAAAGTGTTTCTTTGCTCTTTCTATCTTTTTGCTGTCTGTTGTATTTTCACAATCTTACAAAGATGGAAGGATCTTTGAAATATTTAGCTTCCCAGATTCAATTCTAACCCAAGAAGTGAGATACTCTGTTCTGCAAATCTCTCTCCCCACTGAATTATGTATCAGAGGTCTGATTGCTGTAGCACTTGTCATTTCAGGAAGTGATTTCTGGAGTAATGGAATGGAGGAAATTCTCACCATTGATGTATTCCACTTTCTCTAACATTCCCACACTGACAAATACAGCACCTAGGTAAGAAAGAATTTGAATATACAGTGCCTCTATCCTGCACTAGTTTCTGTTGTCTGCGAGTATAGTGACCAGTAACTAGTCCCACTGATGAAAATGGGCCTATAGGTGTAATTAATTGCTGCTCAGAAATCCAAAACCAACAGAGAAAGCTCCTACTGAACTCCTGGGTTAAGAAAAATATCATTGGAGGAAATACCTAGCCCAGGAAGGAGAATTCCAGTCTGTGCTTTCAGTAACATCTCTCCTGGAAGCTTGCTGTCTCAGTCCTAGCAGACCACAGGACGTACAAACTCTGTCTGTCCTGCAGGAGTATGAACAGTAAAACCTTTATTGAATGGGCGCTTGTACCCAGTGGTAGCCAGCATTCCTCAGGCTCACATTCCCTCTCATCACAGCAGCTTCTGGTGTACTCAAATTTTTATTTAAAAGTACCTCATATTTATTGTAACCCTAACTACTGTGAAGCTTCGAAACACAAAAAGTTTAGAATAACTGCACTAATATCATTAGCATTAATAGATTAAACCATTTCCATCACAGGGATCCTTACAGTTTGGATATGCTTCCAAGAGATGTACCACCAGTGCTGTCTGACTTACCTGAAAGAGACAAGGAGAACGTGATTGATCAGTAAGTTTCTCCTCTATTCTGTACATGGTGTGACTGACTGTGTGTTATCCACTTGTGTGGATGTGTGTAAACCTGTCTCGAGGGAGTCTCAAAGGCAAAAGCTCAAAGTGCCTCTTGTATAAAACATACCTTTGTTTTTATTGGCTAAAAAGTACTTTTAAAAGGATGAAGGTCAATTGTTTGTCATCTTTACTAATTTTTAGTGAGACGTATGAGGATGAGTTTGAAATGATTCTTACTCCAGAGATGGTGAGAGCTGAATTTCCACAGATTGGTGAGGCACTTACAGAAGAAGATGAAGAGGAATCAGCAAAAGAGGAAAGGTAGGTATAATTTTAAACTAGGAGAAAGGAATGGGAGGGAATCTGAAGTCAAGCATCCCCTTCAGAATTGCATAGAAAGTCAGACTGAAATGCTCGAGGGGCTCCATCCCAAGTGGGGTGCAGATCTGATATTTTCAACAAATTTGCACTGTAAATGCAATTTCTGGATTTTACTTCAGAAAGTAGCTGTGAATGCTTTCATTGACTTTCATGTCTTTGATTTTGGTAATATCAATATAATTTAACACTTGAGGCAGTTTTCTTGCCTTCTCAGAGATACTCAACATTCTTGGACCAGTGACTTTTGCTTTTCAGTGACCCTTTTGGTTAGATATTTATTAATACTGGCAGAGGAAAGAGCCCTTAGAGTTTCCCCCGGCATGATGCTTTTTTCTCAGTTTTTTCCTAGGAGTAGGTCACATTTGCTGTGCTGTCAGAACTTCACACCCCCCCAACACACATTGCAGCAGGTAGTATGGGTATGATAAGTGATTGCAGAGCATCACAGGAGAAAGTGCTGAGTTCTAACCCTGTGTTTTCACAGATACCTTGTGGGACTTGGAGCAAATGAATTAATCTTTCCGTCCAACAGTTGTCCCCTTGTCCCCTCTTTGAAGTGCTCATGATGTGGCTTAGATGTCAGGATGAGCATAATAATCTGAAACTTTCAGAGCCATCAAGAATATCTCCTTTAATTTTAGAGTGAAATAATTCAATTGACATTGAAATCCCATGTAACTGGCAGCCATTAAACTTAAAACCAGTGCAGTGTGTTGTGAGGTCTCTGACAAAACACTGATTGCTGTATTGTGATTGCTACAGCATTGATTGAAGATAATTTGCTGTAAAAGTGTAGATGTGTCATACTCAGTGCTGTTCTTTACATTTTATGACACTCTGCTTGTCAGAATATGGGGATTTGGGACAGCTTGTGTAACTAAAGAGTGACCTTTTTCTTCCACAGTAATAAAGTGCTGGATGATGCTTCTCCTGGGTAAGTAGTTTTACAGCCATAAGCTTCTTTCTCTTTGAAGTTTTAGATGTTTTCATAAAAAATGAAAATACTTTTCTATATTAAACAACTCTGGGTATTGATATTTACTTGTTGAAATCTTCCCTATTATTTTGGCTCTGTAAAGAGGGAAACAAAAATTTCTTAGCAAGCAATGAAGTCTGAACCCTTCATGTTGTCACTGGCAGGTTCTTTGTTGTTATTGATGGGGTGGTATTTCAATAGATGACAGAGGATATATTTCTCCTCTACAACAGTTTCAGCATTTTATCCTCAAGGTAAATCAGTTTTTTGTGTGGCTACTCTTGTTCTGGCAATTACAGCACGTGTTCCTTCACGGATAAAATGTAAAACTCAGTTTGTGTTTGCCTCTCAGGTAGTTAGATTTCCTAACTGACCAAGCCAGGAGTGAGTGTTCTTTTCACAGTTTCACTGCTTTTCCAGTTTTGCATAAGTAATGGAATTGCTTCTATGTTCATTAAAAAACAAACAAACAAACAAACAAAAACCCACAACACACAAACAAAAAAACCAACCAAACAAACAAAAAACAACAACAACAACAACAACAACAACAAAGTGTGTCTCTTTCTTTGGATTTTTCAGCATTTCTAAGTACTTTCCCTGGTTATTATAAATACAAATGATGTTTTAAATTTCTTGCAGAGACCCGCACAACTATCCAGATGGGCATTTTCAACCCCAAAACAATGAGCTTGGAGAAAGGATTCAAAAACATGTGGAGACAATGAAGCTGAAAGCACTTAATAAAACCCTTATTCTGGGATAAGAGTAATTTTCCAAAGTCCATGGCCTGGCACTGCTTATCCTGTTAATGCACAAGGCTTTCTAAATCCCAGCTACATTTACTTTTGTTCAGTGAGGTCAGCAACTTTGCAGAGCGAAGAGAACTACCAGTAATTCCATCTCTGTCAAGGACTCTCACTGTGCCCTTTACACCAAACACAATAATTACCCCAGTGAAAAACCTCAGCGTTGAACCTGTTCATTTTTTTTCTGGTGTGAAGGACCAGAAAACCTTACTACTACTATGTAATTTTGGTAATTAATTTACAGCCCACTGTTTTCAAATAAAATGTGAATAGACCTCATGACCAAATTCTTCTGAATTTGTTTTTTCTTAGTTATGACCTGTCCTTGAATTTTTGTAGGTAAGTTGCTACCTCTCAGACATGACTGTAAACCATACACTCAAGATTTTTAATTGAAGGGAAGACTTGAACACCATTAGTGTCCACCAAGACAATGTCCAAGCAAGTCTCATTAGCTGTTCAGGGGGTTCATTTAATGCACAGCTCTTGGTAAAAGGGTTATGAGTGAATTGCACAGCCTTGTGAGAAACATGTAATGCTCGAGCTGCATTCCCTAGGAAAGGAGATTTCTCAGCATATCACCTTGCAGCTGTCTCCTTTCTTTTTTATGGGAAAGCTGGGCATCAGAAAAAATTGGTTTTATCCATAGTGAATTGATTGCTCATTTTGAAGAGTGGTCCAGGCTATTTGTGCTGAGAAGCACATTATTCTGTACTAAAAGGCATGGAAATTGCAGCAATACACACTATGTTCCTAGAAGCCATGCTCCTTTCCAGGCATGCTTAAAACCTTTCAGAAAAGAGGTGATCAATATAGGCAAGCTGTAAAAAGCCCAGGAAGATAGAAAATAGGAAAGTAGGGTGGAAAAGCTGCAGGATAGCCTGTATTATACTAATGACATGATATCTCTGCTCCCTTTGAAGAAATGAAAAGCTGGGAGGTTTCTGCTAACTGTCTAATTGGCAAGGGATTGTTCAGAACACAGGTCTGGAAATCTGCAGATTTCTCTGACTACAAACAGTTGCTTGAATTAATACACATGGCTGTTTTCTTCTGCAAGTTCTAAGACTCGATCTTTTAACAGATGAGCTAAGAGTTGTGTGTGTTTCTTAACATGACCATGACAAAAACATTCTCACAGTTTACAGTGAAAACATTCACAGTTCACAATTCATAGCTTAAGTAAATCAAGCATAGATAATTCATAGGAACTGGTATCTATCAGCTAAATGTCTAATCTAGTCCAGTAAAGATGGAACAACTGTTCGGAAACAATTATGATCAACCAAAGTTAATCTCTTTTTGTTACAGCAGTACTGTCTTTCCTCCTTTTCCCAGAATAATTTCCTGGTCATCCCAATGGAAATTATTCATGTTCCTCCATTCTCCAGTGGAAGACATGAGCCTTCAAAGAAATGAACCTCCTTTCTATTGAAGTGATCCTCCTTTCTCTGCCTCAACGCTTTTATGGGACAGGTTTCAGTTGTAGAGAAGATAAGAAAAAATATTACCTGGCACTAAAATGTTCCTAAAATTCAAAGATGCTGTTGGTAGCGTACAGACCTCTATGCATTTTATCCCTCCAGGATATCTCATAATAAAAGGCTGGCTCTTCCAGAGGTAATAAGCTCTCAGAGGCAATCCAGCTGCATCCAGGAACGTGACATTTGACAAAATAATTTGAAGTCTTAGGTTTCCATGAGACCTCTTAAGTCATCTCCTGGTTGAGTACTGAACACTTTCAGAAATGGGACATAAACCATAAGAATTACAAGCTCCAACTGGTGTTTTTTCACAGTTCTGTGTTCAGTATTTGATGAAAAAGACTGAGGTATTACAGAAAATAAATCAGAATAAAAAGAAATTATGTTATGGAAAATGTGCCTTTGGTAACATTACCCAGTGGACCAGAATATTTATAATAGTTATTTTTATCTGGATTATAATTTATAATGTGCTGAACCAGGACATCAATTTCGGAGAACATTTTTAGGTATAAAAGATGTGTACAGTTTTCTCTAACAGACTTGTTAACAAACACTCAGTTGCTTACAGGGCCTTCTAAAAGGATCATTTAGCAGGATTCAATACCAATTGTGTGAAATGTCAACATTCAACACCAGTGCTATTTAAAAGAGCATTAGTGCAAAGTCTAGCCCGAGGCTGTGTTTTTATAAACTGTGGAACAGTTTATAAACAGTTTATTAGGATGTCTTTTAATAAGCTTTCTTAAGGCTCTACTAAAGCTGCAAATCACTGTCTTTTGAATGTGCAGATTGAGTTCACATACAGTTGAAAAAACTAAGATCAATTAATATATATATATGTAGCCAAATTTCTGTATATTCTAATGTTAATTTGTGGATTACCTTATTTTGGGAATCAAAGGGCTGCATTCTTACTGGTGTAAGTGGGAAGGTAAGAATGTGTAAATTGATGTGCAGAATGTGACAAGTGTATTTCCATTCACTGCAAGTAAAATTGCTGCTATTTCCCCCTGTTTGGAAAGGATTAATTGGCTAAATGACAATGCAGCTGTTTTACCAATTAAGATATATTCATCTTGCCTGAAAAAGCCTGTCCTATTAGCAAGGTTAATAAACACTGACTCACTCTTTAGTTTTTCTCCATTCTGTTACATAAATGAGGATTAACCTCTAAATCAAATAAAAGGTCCATTTTAAAAATTAAGAAAATGTTAATGTGGAAATGATCTATGAGCTTAAGTGCTCAGTAACTGCGTTATTAATCTCACTTACTGTTCCATGATGAGAGAAAATCCACCAGGATCTTTAAAATGTAAATTAATTGTATTTTATAAGAAGGCTGGGAGAAAAACAGCAGTGAGTGTCTGATGTAAAGAAATGGGTGAAATTATATTTTCAGCTCATAAGAATAGTTTCATGAATCCCAAACTAAAGAAATCTTGTTGCCTTTGGATTTGTAATGCGAGGTTCAATTATTCCACCCTCCAGTTGAAATTTTTTTGTCTGGGCATTTATTTGGTCTTTCTTCTGCACAGGTTTTCTTCTCTCTGTGCTCGCACTGAATCCTTTGCTGTATGGAAACACCATGGAGGCTTCTCTCCAGATGTTTCACCATGAAGGATTTTAGCTCTTGCTGAGGCCTCTCCTCTTCTTTCAGTCCAGTTGGAAATAGCCAGCAGGTTTAGAATTTTTGGGGTGAGATATATGCAAATGGTGTAATTTCCTTAGAAAGCTAGAGAATAAGGACTTCTCCTTGTGCTTGTGTGGATAAACTCCTCTGTAAATGTGATTGTGAAGTGCTGCTCTGCAATTTGTAAAGGCATCGTTTGTATGTTCCTGTAGAGACACAAACAGCTGATATGTTGAGGGCTTCTATGACCTTTGAAAACCACAGCAGTCATTGATGTGCCTAGGTTTTTCATAGGAGTTATGTTAAGGCAGAATTGGTTTAAAAATTGTTTTTTTCCTCCTCTGTTTTTTGTTTCTCCTGCTATCAGTCTGTGCACAGATTACCAACACTGGTTACATGGAATAAGTCACCTTCTTCAAGCAGTTGCAGCTTGATAAGACAGCCTTTTCAAAATTTTTTGGGGTCTTTGTGGTTTTTTGTCTTGTTTTTCTTTCCTGAAATGTAAAAGCCTTCAGAGAGGAATTTTAAGCAGTGAGTAGTGTCTACAGCTGTTTGGTCTGGTGGCACAGAATCAGTGCTTCCAGTCTGAGCAACCTCTGACCTCCTCCTGCTCTGCCTGCTGCCAAAGGATGATCAGTGGAAGCTGCTTTGGAGTAGGGCCTGGAGAGCCATCAGGACTAATAATGCTACAGTTCCTCTCTGGGCCTTGTGGTTTGGGGTATTGTAGGTAGCAGGGTGTCTGAGCTGCTCAGGAGAGACCTCCTGGTATTCCCAGAAATGCTATCCCATTTATACTACTCCCAGAAACTGAAGGTCTTGATCCAAAGTGTCTTGTGATTCTTCATTTCTATGGATCTCTCAAGTAATGTGTCCTTTCCACACTGCTGGAATTCGCTGGAAGTCTCCCATAAATACTGCAGTTCTGAGCTGTCCTTTCATCGGCTATGTCCCTCTGTGTCCTCCAAGGAAGCTGAACTCATCAAAACCAAAAGCAGTGCATTATCATGGCAATACTTCAAGCCCAAAAAGAAGACCCAACCATAACATGATTTGGCCAAAAAAAAAGCCAGGCACATCTGACAGGGCTGTCTTCTGCCACTTAACACCTGCAGAAGGTAATTGGTCGTGAGGGACCTCCCAGATTATGTCTGTGTGACCACAGCAGGAACCTGAAAATTAAATCAAGCAGCTCCTGAAAAACTGTAGGTGATTTCAGAACACCTGCAGGAAGTATTTTTCCAAAGCACTGGTACATCAGAAAACATCTTCTGATGAGCTGCACACTTGTGCCAGGCACTGTTTAGTTCCAGCACATTCATGTTTTACCATCCAAAGGTTAAACTGAGTTTAAGTGAGTGAGGGGTCTCCATGGTGAGGAGCAATAGCATGTCCTTCTACCTTTAAAGAAATAAAATTTCCCATCCAGGATGCAATCCTATTGTTATCTGAGCACGTTTTTAAATGGTTATATCTTTCCCTGATGTTTCTAACTACTTCAGTCAGTTTCTATGAGTTTTTAATTGCACAAGAGACTGAGTCAATAGTGCATCATTTTTAATCAGTTCAATTTATCTGGCTTCAGAATTCTGAACCAAATTATCACCATCACCAAGTAATTACTGGTTTATAATAATTTCACAGTGTGGAGTCTCCAGTAATCCAATCTGCATTGCCTACAAAACAACACTGTGCTGTGTCTCCTCAGGGATATTGGCTGTGTGTGTTGCTGGCTGAGTTTCAGAGCACCAGACGAAGAAACCAAGGCTTATTTCCCTTGAGTTTGGATTTGCATGATTAGTTCTCTGTATGTTACCCTGAGAATGGACATCAAGTATCAAGAGAGAATTGCTTTGAAACAATTCTCTTTTTCGCTTCCCTGCCTCTGAAGCACCTTTCCCTGCAGGCAGCATCACATTTCCACCTACTTGGTAGTTCTGGTGACACAGCAGGCACAGATGTCCCCGTGCAGGTACTGTCAGCAATCACAGCCATTTTATATATTGGTACAGGAAAGCTCAGGATGCTGCGAAGTGTTGATGAACTATGTCCACCATCTAGAGCTGGTAGCCAAAAGCTTCTGATTCCTCATGTAGGATACAGACCAGAGAAGCTTAAATTTTGGAAGTTCAGTTCTTCATGATAATAACTCCTCCATGACAATGAGAGGAGTATTTCCATCCATGGAAATTTGCAGTAGCTGTTTAGTAGCACTGTAGAACAGCTGACAGGGAGCAAAGCAGCTGTGTCTGCTGTGACAGCAGTACCCACCTTGATCACTTACTTATCCCTTCTACAAACACCTCTCCACCTGCTTGTATGCACCTTTCCTCAATGGATCCTTCCTCCTGGAGTACAATGAAGATCCTACTGATGAGTTGTCTTTCAAACCCGCCTTCCAAAGAAACAGTGCTGGGGTCCTGGTCTGGTGAGGGTTCCCTGTCCACAGCCTTGCCTTTTAATCTGCACCACTGGAAATACTGGTTTATGGGACCAGGGGGATTTCAGTGCAGTTCCCAGCATCACCCATCATTTAACTGTCAGTCAAATTAGTATAGTCACATTCTTGCCTTGCTGAAAGCAGGTGATAGAGAAGCTTTGAGCTTCTATTCATGGTACTGATAAAAGCATTCACACACATGCTGGGAAGAGTAACTCAAGCTAAACTGGACAGTTTCAATCCTGGTAGTAAAAAAGACAGGCTTCAGTGCAGCCTGGTCACTGACATCAGTGTCCAGCATCCAAGGAGGCTCGTGGTGCTCACATTTAAATCAACCTTAATTAAAACTACCATGGACAATTTCTTTGTGCTGCAGTCAGACCTCCCACCTTAGAAGAGGCATGCTGGAAGACTCCTACATTTTAGAGTGCAACACTACTTCTTCAGAATTAAAAGTTAGCAGTGAATAAAAGTGACATATGGAATGAGTGATCCTGATGACTCGATTAACCAGCAGGAAAAAGAGCAGAAATCTGAAAGAGCACCCCTGGGTATCAGCATGAAGCTTCAGCTGATGCAAACTGATCCAGTCCTCTTTGAGAACACAACGATTTTCACTGTACTGTTTGTAGCTTGTATTTGGGAAGTGTGGCAAGAAGAGGTTCATATGATTTTAGTGTTAGGAATGAGTGTCAAAAGGCAAAACTGCTGACCAGATCTTAGCCAATGCGCTCAGTAACGACAAATGCTGAAGATAGATCTCCAAAATGTCTGAATCGTTTTTAACCAATCTGCTTTTCTTTCTCTTTTACTTCTGCTTTCTGAGCTGCAGGTTATGCTCCAAGTACATTTTCAAGCTTTTTTTTTAAATTATGAAAGTTATAACCTTTTTTTCAAATATATTAAAATTTAAATATATTATATATATTTAATATATACACTTAAAATAATGTATTGTTTAATAACCTCCAAACTAGTTATTTATAACAGCACCAGATGCTATGACTGTTACTGCTGGTGTCCTGAAACTGATAATTCTCATCTAATATCAACAAAGATGAACCCACTTCACCCGAGGACTGGTTTAGAATCAGATCCTGTTTTTATGGGAATAATTGAGCCTCTGAAAAATCACCATATGCTTAGATATACATTATTCTTTCTGCCTGTCAGTGTTGTTTGAGAATACTGGTTGTCACCCTTGGTGCTTCGTGGACCAAAGAAGGTGCAGTAAATTAGTAGCAACCCTCAAGAAAACTTCAGCAGAATAACTGTAACAACTAAATGGTAAACAGTAAGATCTGTATTACCATTAAAACTTCGTGAAACCATTAAAACTATGTAAAATTTTGTAAAACCATTAAAACTATGTAAAACCACTAAAACTTTTCTGCCATTTCCTTTGGAGACTCAAATGCTGTGTTGGTCAGAAGTTCCTGGTCACAGCTAGATAATTATGGCTATTTCTGGTCATTATTGGATTCATCATCCTGATGTATTATTTAGAAGACAGTTTATACCAATAGACAGATAAAAGGAAAGTTAGCTTTGCAAAAGCGACATATTGAAGTTTCTTCATAAGTTTTGAATTTTGGCTCTGATCTGCCTCAGTTGAAAATAACAGGGATTATATCACTGACACCAATACCATTAGCACTAATAGTTTCAAGCTTGTGTGTTTCTCACTGCATTAAACATTTGCCATTGACATAAACTTGTATTTAAGGAAATAGATTGGAACTTGGTGCCTGAGAGACACTTCATCCTGCTAGGCTGGGATTATTCAGGAGAGGCCTGACAATAGCCTGACTTCCTTGGAAAGCCTCTATTTTGTTCTGCTGTTAAAAGCTGTTAAATGTTCTCTGTTAAATCTTGTGTGTTTATAACGGCATCATATGCTGCTGCGAATCACTGAGGAAGCAGATGGCAAAGAATCCAAGTACCTATCTCCCTCTGATGCCCCTGGCAGTGAAGCATCCAAATATCTTCAAAGATTTGAGCCTGGGAGCTGTGCCAGAATGCAAACAAAGGAATCTTTAATTTTAAACATTGCAGCAGCTTGCTGATTGTGGACAGTCCTCCTTTCAGTCTCTCAGACCCCACAGGTTGTTTGCACTTATTGCTCTGAAGTGTGTTAGTATCCCAAAGGGACAGAGCAACATTACTAATTTATACTAATCACTCTAAAAATAATGAAAAAGCTGTGGAAAAATATCAGGGAGGAGACAATGGAAAAGCACAGCTATCCTATCTGCTCTTCCAACCCTGCAAACATACCACATCACAGCGAAAATATCCTTTTTAATGAAACATAGTGACAACTTTTTAAGTACCCTGAAAGATGTCAAAATGTCCCACTCTGTACTGCTGACATGTCACACAGGAGAAGTAAAACTATTCTTGTACTTTCAGGAAAGAAGTAATGAGTTATTGCTGTGATTATAGTTATTATTTAAGTGAGTGTCTGTTCTGGGAGCTGGAGGTTGATGTACAATTGAATGTCACTGCTAAGGTGGAGTTCATGTATTAGATTAAAATAAATATTCAGGATAGGGGGGATGGATAGGGGAAGGAAGTGCTTCCCAAGAAGGATGAACTGAGAATAGATAAATTCCATGACAGTAGCCTGGTTGAAAAATATTTTCCCAAAGGGTTTCTACATCAAACTAGAACAATCCAAGTCTGATAAATTGTTCATAAAGAACACCAGAAGGGGACATCTGTGATGAAAAGAGGTGCCTGTGTTTGAACACTGGATTTTTTGGCTTTATATAAAAGTTACTGGATGAGATTGAACATAGGACTGATCATGCAAGAGGTTGTGGCAGCCTCTTATAGATAAGACAAGGGAATATATACTAGTCTGTCTCTGTTAAAGTATACAAATGTGAGGAATTGATGTTTGCAATCTGATTTCAGGCCCCTGAAAGTAAAGAAATCCAGACACAATGACACAAATAAGAGACAAAAATAACTATATGCATAAATTGTTATTTGTTTAACCTGCAGGCAGAACTCAGAGCAGCTTGAAGCCATTTAACACACAACTTAGCACTGGAAAGTCTTGCATATGTCCAGACTCTTGCTTGCCTTTGTCATTTCTACACTTGCCTACCTCTTATCTTATTCCCTTTGAGTATTTGCTGCACTTGCAATGTGTAACAGAAACAGTGTCCACAAATGCCCAACAGAAATCTAACAACAGAAAGCTCTCCACTGATAGCAGTGCAGTTACACCTCCTTGGCATGCAGCGCTCTTGGAAGGCCTAGTTGCAGATAATATACCTGGGGGGGAATTCTTACACTGCCAACAGTGGGACAATCCTGGAGTTTCACAGAGAAGGCCCTAAAAATGTTTTAATTTAATCACTCAGCATAGCATTGGAGTTGGTGGTCCCATGGCTTCAAACACGGTGGTCAGATCTCAGAAAGATTTTTGGACTATCCAGCTAGAAAGATTCCCTGGCACTTGTAACACTTGCACCACTGAGTGCTTTAAGGAGTCTTTTACAAATATTTGGTGCCTTTTACAAATATTCCCCAGAAGAGTCATTTTCAAATACATCCTTCCTGTAACTTGACATGTAGCATGACAGTTTTGCTTTTTCTTATGTTATACTAGACCCTGCCAGGATGATATTTTGCTTCTTATAAGAATATTTTTCTCTTTTATCTTTGCTTAAAGATACAATTATATTTCTGGTTTTCTTCAGCACAAAAGGCCAGACAGTTTTTCAGACCCATGAAGTCAAGATAACCTATTTCCAACTGTTTATTTGGAGATTTAAGTGTTTGTTTGAGGAATTCTTAGCATCTTTTCTTTGAAGAAATTATCACCAGCAGCTCAACTCTAAACACATCTATAATCATGATTTGTGAAAGTACCCATATTATCCACTTATTCACATCTCCAGGTGAGACTTTAATTCAAGTTGCAGAATACAGATACTAATTTATGCAAAATCTGCAGCTGTAGACTTGAACAGATGTCTCACTGACTGTTTGCCATCTCAAATTGGAGTTATTCTGATTTAGATGTTGATTCCAAATAAAGAAGGTTCTAGATATTTTGTGTGACCAGTGAAATACCACGAGAGCGGTATGAAATGGACTCCATGTGATTGTAAGTTGTCTCCAGCCAGGGCTTCAGAATTTCTAGTCAGTTTTTGAATTTGGCTTGAGTGATTTCAATAAAAGGCAGTAATTATATCAGAAAACTACTTGATAAAAAGCTGACTGTCTCTGAGCTATTTTTCTAATGCATTTTGAAATCTTTTGACTTAATGTATTTTAGTTTTGTCTGCAGCTACTTGAGAAATGTAAGAAGGAACAGCTTGTTTCCTTTGGAATGGAGATACTATTTGTGAAATAGCCTTTTCGGGAGTGAGTCACTGATGAAAGGAGGAAGTTCATTTAATATGATCCCATGAAATCTGCAAAAAGAAAACTGAGTTTTCAGTTTTTTAAAGTCAGACAGCATTAAATATAGGATCCTCAGCTGCCACACGAAATGAACTCTTTCCTTTTGTTATGATTTGATGGCACTGAAAGTCAAAAATGATACCTGGTTTGTCAAAGGTTTAACATCTCAAACTGCTGAGCCAAACTCAGTCCTTGCTAGAAACAAGTACCATATGAAGTACTTACTTTAGCTGCATGTAATTAACTCTGAGGCAGAGCCATCTCCATGGTAGTAGGGGACCTGGCAGTAAAGAGTGCACAGATTGCAAGTCCAGGGAGTGGGACATCAGGCCCCCACCCAGAACAGTTCTTTCCTGAGCACACCCAGGGTCTGGTCTGGCTGTGAATCTGAGGTGGAGCCAGAACCACTTCCACTTGTGCACATCCAATGTGCCTCTGGAGCTCAGGCACAGGCATGGAAAGGACCTGCTGTGCAGCACCTTTCACCCCAGAGAGCTCAGATCACAAGCCCTGCATGGCCATGCTGGAAGGTAATGCTGCTGTGGGGACAAAGGAAACTCAAATTTAGCCCAGGAATTCAGCACCACTGATTGCAGTTGGTGTTGCCTGAGCAGCTCCGTTGGGATCGGTCCCACTGTTGGGATTTACTGACTTTGACTAAAAACTTGTCATGATAAGTTCATTTTAATGTAGTCCGGGTCAAAGGCTTCATCTAGCACTCTTCTTACTAGACTTGAACCCTTACTGGAGCCTTCATTTTATAGACTACACATCTGTAGTCATGAAACCATTCCAAAAAAAGGCCATCTCTTAGGTTTTAACTGTTGAGTCCTGATTAACCCACGACAACTTTCATTCAGCACAATATAACTTCATTATCTTTCCCTCTAGGCATTTTCAGCACATTCTCCCATATTCAGGCCTGCCCTCCAATGGGTGTATTTTCTGCACTTTGATTTTTCTGCACTTAAATTTTCTGTAAAAAATCCCATTATTAAAAAGAAAAAAAAAAAAAATCACATAGTGCTGTTGGAAAACCTGAATAGGAGATAATCAGGTCTAGTGGACCTTTGCTCTGCTCCTCTGAACAAAAACTTTTGCGGTAACAAACACAATAGAACCAAATGCAGGAACTGGAAAGAAAAGGTTTTTCAGCTGTAAGCTATTTTCCTGGAAGAAAACAACATGCAAAAGAACTTGGAAGAGAAGGATCAGGGCTTCTATTGTGTTTACAGTTTGAAATAAATCATGAGTTATTGACCATGGTGCTCAGAAGACAAACGTTTTGTCAGTACACAGAATCTCAGTGTTTTTCACGCTCATTCTGTTGTTGTAAATGGCACAACTCCACTCACAAGATTTTGTTGGTAAATGGGGCAGGACAGGCTTTTATTATTACTATTAGCCTGCAGGCTGCACTGGCACTCTGACCCTACCATCAGGTTCACACCAAGAGTTATCCTGGTATCCGTAAGCAACCACTTAGGGGAGGGTTAGGACAAGCACTTACAATAGTCCCCCAAAACTCTCCCAGCTTCCACTTGTTCTCATCTCAGAGTTTTCTGAGCCTGATGTGCTAAACCTCAACAAACGTCTTCTCTCATTACTTGTCCATTCTCTCCTTGAATCCTTATGATTTTTTGCCTTTCTGTTTTCCTTTGGCAAGGAGCTCCAGAGTTCTGTTACCATGGCATAAAGAACATTCTCTTATGTTTTCCTTCAAAATTCACAGTTTTTCTTTCAGGTGGGAAAGAATGCCTTGGAGTTTTTCTCCTCTTCTGTCTCTCTCCCTCTCATTTCTTTCTTTTTTTTTTTTTTTTTAATTTCTTTTTAAAACACTATGTTTTTGCATCTACTCTTTGTCTACATTTCCCAGCAGATACAGTTTTGTCTACTGATGGACTGCAAGGTAGCATGTATCTACTTATACATAAATTCAATTGTAGTGACAAACTTTAGCTGATGTCCTAGTGATTGGTGTGCTTGTAGGAAAACAGAAGCCCTTCATGATAGCAGTAAGGAAAAGGATAAAAGCAAAATGTGCCTTAAACCTTGAAATTAGAACTATGACAAAGAAATAAGAGGTGGAAGAAGTTGGGGGGGGGGGGTAATTTATAATATATGAAACCCAAATTTTGTAGGAATTCTCTTGTGCAGAAGAGGAGGGTTTTAAAATAATAATAATAATAAATATTAATAATTAACCTTTCTCTTTTCTGTATCAACAGAAAATAGTCACATAGGTGACTGTTGGTGTCAGAAGCTCATAAGAGAGAAGAAACTGATTGGAAGGTCTGGGAAAGAACCTGGAGCTATGATAACCTAACAAAGATAGATCATTTGGTGAAAGTCCACCAAATTCCCATAGAGAAACAATGAGAAAAATGCCTGTTTATAAAGATAGGAAAATGCCTGTTTGAAATGATAACTTAATATTCATCTAGCTGTAGAGTATTTATACTCCCTAGGGAAGTAAAACAGAGGCTGGAAAGCTGAGTTTACACTAAGTTGGGGAGAGCACCAGCAAAGCCCTATTTTTCTGATGGCTGGAAAACAGCTTTCTGCAATATGCTTTCTGCAATCTTTTTGGCAAACTCTCAGCTGAAGGGATGAGTAACCATAACGATATTTTTCATTTCTTTGAGAACACTTCTGTTCACACCTTTACCATAAAAATGCTGTTCTTGGAAAAGGAGGTCACTCCCAGCCATGCACACTCCCAGTCAGTGTCTTCTTTTGTGCTAGTCCTACAGCACCACATAAAGTTGAACAGATGACTCAGTTTCAAATCCAAAGGCAACAATCACAAGCAAAGTTTGACTTCAGTTATTTTAATTTACACCCATCAGGATTTTTCTTCCTAAATATTTCATGTCCCAAACAAGCAGCTGTAGTGGAACAGTGGTCTCTGCTTGGAACTTGCTGCTGCTGTCAGTAGTGGACTTGTCAAAGATACAGGAACTGACATGAATCTCTTTCTCAATCAGCTTTATGTTTTCTGGTCTATGATATGACATGTCCTTATGAGCAATGTCAGACCTCTAGACTTGATTTTCCATTCATTCTCTTTACCAATTTCCTCAGAAAAAAAATGTTCTGTTCCTTAAATTTCCTGTGTATTAAATGTGACCTGGTAATGGATGGTTATAAATGAAGGTAGTGACCCTGAAATTTTAGAAATTGAACGGCAGACACTAGAGGATTTTTTAGACAAATTAATTTTCTACTGCAAGTACATGGTGAAAACATAAGAATTTGATGTCCAGGCTCCAAGTGCTTGCACAGAAATACTACTTCCTAAACGTCTGTTTGTGAGCATTTAACATGCAACAATTGTATTTACTGTGAGAATGAATAGCATTTGATATCTGAAATGAAACTCACAAAATAACAAGATTATATCAAGTGCTACCTTTTTCCTAAAGCAAAAAGAAAAAGGTTTTAGATTGGAGGTTGTATGTTTTGGGATGTTTTAAACCTTAGACATCTAATCATAAGAATAGTAAACAAACGCCAGTTATCACAAACCCAGATGTAGCATCGGCTTCCCTGATTCAAGAATACTCTCTCCTGCTTTCTGAACAAGAACAGGACCACAAATACACTGCAAACATTGGTTTGGAAACCAGAGGCCAGCTAGGATTCCTCATTGTATTACTAAGCCAGTTGTTTAATTTCTCTGCCCTGGTTTTCACTCTTGGAAATTACCTTTAATAGTTTTAGTGTAATGTATGTTGAACTGCAGGTCAGACAATCAGCTGCTCTGGATTAATTTGGCTCCATTCAATGTAACTGAGCCAGAATAGTTTGCAACAGCCCATGATGTGCTTCTAGATTCTTATTCTGATAATCCTCACTGCTAAGCACTTGCTTACTTTCTATGCACTTCTCCTTTTATCCACAGTGGAGGACATCTACCCTTGACTACCAATCTTAATTTACCACTTATGACCTTACATACCAGGTATTCAGCTTCATCTATTGCCAAAGATTTGGGTGACAGATGAAGTCTTTGGGAAGAGTTTTCCCTAGGACATTGCTTAGAAAGCCTCCCATACCAGCCAGGATACCTGCACCTTCACAAAAGTAGGAAAGAGTTGGAAAATTTGGGCTATTTTGCAAGGCTCTTGCTGTCAGTGACTGAGCTGAGCAAAGTTCTCAGCATCAAGCTGGATGCTTACAAATGAATACAGTGCTGCTGATGATGTCTCTGCTCTTGTCACCAGTAAAATGTCCACGTAAATCTTAGCTGGATTCAGGACTGCTGACACTTAAACAGATGCCAGGATCTCAGTCCTGGCCAGCAGAGGCCACTAAGAGATTGTAGGAAGAGCTGTACAAGCCGCTGGAGGCCTTGTAATTCAGCATGCTCACTGCTGGAGAGACAGCATCTGGGATGTGGATGAGGATGTTTACCAGAGAGAAGGAATCTTTGGAGGGTTTTTCAAACTTTCCAAGATTTAAAAAATAATCTTGGGATGAATATTGGTTTTGCTGCTGCTCTGCACTCTGGGTGGGCTGGTACTTGCCAGCAATGAGCTGGAGCATGAGAAGAGGGGGGAAATCGTTATAAAAAGAAGTCCACTATGTTATTTTCCTTGTACCCAGTGCTAAGGAGGACTTTGTGGCTACACCTTGCAGTTTGGTACACTTACAATGAAGTCAGACTGTCAGCTTGCTTGTGTTTAATGGTCAAGCTGTCACCTGTCATCCCTTTAGGGTAGACAGCAGTAAAAGCTCAGATGCAGTCCATGGGGCCCAGTTATCTGTATCACAGGGATGTGGTGAAGGGCTGAGGCGGGCTTTGTGTCTGCTGAGTTTACTATAATCTCATGTTCCTATAGGTGCGGATTTTGTGTTTGTGAGTGGCAGTGCTACCTAACTCTTAAGCTGCCTGCTTTCTTCAAGTTTTTCTCAGTCCCTTTGGTTTTTATAAACCCCAGAAAATATCATCACATCTTTCCCCAGTCAAAGAAATTCACCATTTTGTGCCTAACTTCATTCTAGTGTATACATTGCTGTGAAGGGAGAAGCATTGGGTAAAGGAAGCCAATTTTGGGTTAGTAACCTAATTCCACAGTACTGTGCAATTCCTTTGTGTCTTTAATTTGTTTGTGTGCTGCAAATGCTCGTGTTAAGCCAAGAAAAGTAATCTGAGAATTCACCCAGTGCACATCTTCAAGTTCAAATCTGGCACAGAGAAGTTCTGCCTGCTCAAAGAGGTTTTAGACACCATTGAATTCAGCACAATTCTGCTGTCAACAGGCTTTCCACTGACCTTTCTGGGGCTTTGAAGGCAGCCCTTCCCCAGTTTCAGGTCTTCATTTTAAAGCATCAACTCTTTGCTAAAAGCACACCATGGAAACAGGTGGCAGGAGCTCCTCAGAGGGAGTTCCTCAGTCAGGCTGTGAATATCTGCCTTTCTCAAAGAAAAGGCTAAGCACACTGAGCAGAAACTCAGCAAGACCTGGGAGGTGCAGCCTTGCAGAGAGACAAGATGCTGACACTGCTCCTTGGCAATAACTTGGCTGGAGGATCGTGGCTTCTGACTGACTGAATTCCCAGCCCTGTGCCAGCCTGGCTGTGCCACTGCACACTGTGCTGTCTTTGGCAGCCCACACTCCAAGTGGGAGGAGGCAGACAGGTGTTGCTGTGTCAGGATCCATTATGGTGAAGGGATGTTAAGCAAGCAGAACTGCAAACAGCATTCCTCACAGCTTCACCTTCGTTGCTCCTGCTGTTACTCCGTAGGTCTGAACTTGATCTGTGTCCCATGACATATCAAGCACTGAATACAGATATGGAGAGTCCTCTGGCAAATCTGCACTTTAAATAGACTTCATTAAAGGTGCTGTTATGGTTGAAGCCTGCAGTGGATGGAAAGGAGCAGAAAGTGTCAGGTTTTACCTCTCTCCTTTCATTCTGGGGAAATTAGCAGATATCATATCCATTGCATCCTCAAAGCCTGGGTGTAAAAAACACTAGGGGCATAGGAATGGTGTTATTAGACAAAGCATAGTATCATTTAGGTTGGAAAAGGCCTCTAGGATCATCAAGTCCCATCAGTAACCTAATGTTGCTCAGTCCATCACTAGCCCTGTCCCCAAGTGCCACATCTACACATCTTTTAAAACACATCATGGTGAGTCATCCACTTCCCTGGGCAGCTTGTTCTGGTGCATGAGAACCCTTTCAGTCAAGAAAATTTTCCTAATATCCAATTTAAAGCTCCTGTTTGTGGCTATTTCCTCTTATCGTGTCACTTGTTACAAAAAACAAACACCCTCCTCTCTACAACCTCCTTTCAGGCAGTTGTAGAGAGCGACAAGGTCCAGTTTCTCAAGAAACCCCTTTGTTTTGTGACACTTCAAACAGAAAGTGCCAGCTAAACAAGATACAGGCCTGCAAGAAGCATGAACAAGAACGTTTCTCTTTCCTGATGGGGAAATATCAGCTGGGACAGCAGTTCTGTACTTCATGAATTATCTTTCTCACTGCTCGACACTTTTAATGTGTCTCATGAAGGCTGAGCACTCCAATTCCTTAAGAAGATGTTTCTGTAAGATCAGTCAAGTCTTTTAAGCACTTAAAACACACCAAGATGTAAGTTGCACAGATTAGAGACTAAGCCATAAATGATTAATAAGCTTGTTCTGGCAATTCATCATGCGCTTGAAAGGCAATTTTTATAGCCTAATGTGTCAGTAGCCTGTACCAGCAAGCTCTTTCATTCAGCAGAATCAGAAAGGATTTAAAAGGATGGGAAACAATTTTTTCCAGGGTTTTCTCGCTTGCCCTTCACTAAATGACATAACAAAATCTATAAAATATTTTATGCTACAAGAAATGTGTTGTGCTATTTTTAAACTGAAAACATTGAAACTTGTACTTACAAATCCTGTTGCAGATACAACTGTTCAAACAGAAAGATGCAATAAATTTATGTTATAACAATGGCAAAATTTAAAACAAACAGATTAACAGGCTTTGCTTCTGAGCTTAAAACATATAGTACAATAATAGAAGTTGCACTTGGCAAAGACTTTGAAAAATAAACTGAAGTTTCTCTTGCTCATTGCAGCTCTCTGCTGATTCTGTTACATGTGAAATACAGTCTAATTTCAGCAAGATTTCACTTTTTCAGTGGGAATTTATTTCTCCCCAACCCAGATTATAAATGTTATAATGTTCAGTAGGTGGCACCAGCTGCCCACGTCCAGTGTGGGCTCCAGAATGACATCAAGGTGTGCTGGTGTGCCTTGTCTGGAAATCTGAGTCATATCCAGAGCCAGGGAAGTGACAGCTCCAACTTACAGGCCATCTCCAGAGGCACTGGAAAACACGTTCCTCACTGTAAGGGAAGTTTATTTTTCCCCCTCTCTGTTGCCATCATAGACTGTGCTTTGTGTTCTTTCACATTCTTGTGCCTCACCTGTGCAGTTACACAACTCGTGTGTACACAAGACACAGCTTTTGTCAGTGCTCTGCTAACCCAGCTGTCCACTGCTAACCCTGCAGTGCCAGAGCAGAGTGGGATCTGCTGGCAGGGAGGGCAGGGCTGGGCAAGAGACACTGGGCCACATCACCCTTTTACCTCCTGTGGTGGCTGCCCTGCATCCTCCTGCCCTACCTTCGCATTACAGACCCCACTGCAGAAGAAAAAGTAGATGAAATAAATTGCTGTTACTGGTTTTGTTAAGTTGCCAGCTGCTCAATGCCTCTCTTCTTTTGCCCGTGGTACAAAAGCAGTGAGGAGCCATGAGCCAGGCAGACACAAAGCGTGGTACGGGGGGATGAACTCAGCGGAGCAGAGCCCTTAAAAGAAAGGGTCACGTACTGCCAGCCTGGCTTTGCATATATTCCCAACTAAAGCCCTGGTTTTGCAGGCTTCTGCGTGTGATTATTTTTCACATGAGAGGAAATCATAAAAAATTTTTACTGGTCCGGACCAGGTTTATAGATACTACCAGTTAGTCCTAGATTGGTATTTTTTATGCCAATGGGATGATTCCCAAAACAGAACATACATAATTATTTTCATGACCAAATAACAAATCTCCAGCCAGAATAATATCCCTGGCTGAACAATGTAACCCAGACTCGTTTGAGCTGCCCAGCTCATATTTTATTTTTGGACAGAACCAGACAGAATGAAGGAGCCACAGCTTTCTCTGGAGAAATGCACTCCAGACTTGCTTGAGCATAGACAGCAGGGGGAGATACAAGGCTTTTGCCCTATGATAGGCGTAGTCTGGATTTGGCTTTGCTTGACAGGGTGAATAATGCATGGATGGAGAGGAGGAACCCAGAGGAAACCAATAATGCTTTGCAAAGTGAGTGACAAATGGGGTAACAGCTTTAATCAGGTCTTGATATGGAAGTCATTCTGTTAACACGAGGAGTAAAGTTTTATTCTTACATAAGTGTTTTATATTTTGCTGTGGATGCACGGAGAAAAGACATGGTGCACCTCCAACATTTGCTAACATTTAAGAGGGAATTTCACAGTGTTCAGAAACCCTGAAGCCACAAGCAATTCAAGCTAGAAAGTCATCTTCAGTGAACCCTTTGATAGCTTGTTGGTGTGCACTTCAATTGATATTTCAGATTAATCCCTTTGCATGTTCTCTATAGTTAAAAGAAAAGCGTTGGCAGTTTTTCATAACTCCCCACCTTGAAAATGGGTTGCCTTAGTTACCGTGGCCAGCTTGAGAGACAGCAAATTTAGCACTAATACATTTTCAAAGCTCTGCACTTTCTGTAAAACATCTATGTCATAATCAGCTACAACATATGCTTTTATAATCGTGTTGATAAGCACAGTGGTGATGTCTAGTCAAATTAAATAAGGGGTGAAAATTGTCACCGGCCAGAACAATAGTCGTGGGCCATTACCTTAGTGACTGTCCTGTGTATATTGGGAGAAACAGGTTGTGGAATTTCCCTGTAATTGAAAATAAGGTTGGCTTCAAATGTCTCAGATATCTGGTGCTTGGAAGCAGCCCGCTGCAGTCAAGATCATACTTTCCCCAGTAGGAAATTGATAAGTTTTATGTTGTCCCCTTTATTGGTGATTCAGTATTTCCTCTGATGCTTCAGAAAATTGGAGGAAACGGTTATTCTTTAAAGGGTAACTGCTATCCATAATAAACAGAGTTAACAGTGGTCTCCAGGGCTATTGATTTATCTTGTTCTCATGAGCACATTATTTATTTGAGAACAGCTCAAATAGTTTATTTATGAAATTAGCTAGCATGTGTTTCACTGCAGCTCCAGTGTTTTTCCTGATTAACAGTTGCTACTTGTTGATGCTTCTAAACTGCATGGCTCTCTGAGTTTGAGCTAAATATCTGAAACTTAGAGTAATAATGTGAAGGAGGAAAACACTGTATTTACTTTTTATTATATCCTGATAGAAAAAGTAACCTTCTAAGTCTTCAAATTACTAAAAGAGCCTCCCTTTTTTTCAGAAGCTTCTGTTTTTACAGAAGGTCAGACCTTAGGGTTGAGTTTATCCGTGTGAAGTTTCACCCCGTGGCTGAAATGACATACTGAAAATGTTTTGCAAAACTTTAAATGGCACTGGGGGAAAATAAATAACAAGTCTCATATAACATGAATAACATATATATATGTCTCATATAAATAAATAACAGCCTCAGCCTTTGGTCACAGTCAGAACAAAAACAGGTGTGTTTCTACATACAAATGCATCTCCTGATACATGTAATTGTGCAAACTAACCACTGTGTGGTTTTTAATGTATCAAGAGGGCACTACTCCTTCAGCTGCTAGACCCATCAGTTTCTGGACTTTCCTTCACAGTTTTACAAACAGAAATGCCCTCTGGGGTCAGCCCTCTGCTCCACTTGCTCCCAGTGGTGATAGGAGTTGCTGTTTGGAGAGAGTATGAGCCCAGACATTTTCTGCTCTTCTTTCTCGTCAGCCTTCCCCAGCCTCCAGAGCTGTTGCGTCCGTGATGTTAGCGAGTACATTTATGGGCCTTCTCTTGGAGAATTTACCTTATCCCTTTTTGGACCTGCTGATACCATCTGCCTTACAGCCTCCTCCAAGTTCTAAAGGTTTACTGCCCACTGTGTAAAGACACTCCCTTAAGCGTGTTTTATAATGATATATCTTTGCAACATCCCCAGGAAGAAGAGCATATTCATCCTCATTTGACAGTAGGGAAAGATTAGGAGGGTTGTTTCCAAAAGTACCACTTAATAGATGTCTCATGCATGAATTTGTCTAATGTGAGGCATCTGAGTTTTCAGATGCCTGAACTGATTTCTATCCCTGATCAGTCATGCACAATGATTAACATACAAATGAGGATCACTTGTGGTGTTGTTTGATTTTTGACTGACCCATAATTAAGTACTAATTCCACAGCAAAGCAGAGGCCAAACCTAGTTCTCCCAGACACGGTCAACTTCCTTTTCTTGGACGTTTTTATCTGGCTCATCATTTGTTATCTTTACAGCCATTATCAGAAAGGGACCACAATAAAAGCTGGCATCATTCACTGATGTTCCAGACTTATCCGCTGAACAAAGAGTGGCATTTGCCTGATCCAGGGAAAACTGCAGTTGAAAACACAGTGTAGAACTGTACAATTACAGCCTGTCTGTTAAGGCACAAACGGAATTATATAGAATTAATATTATTGCGGGGAAAAGCATCTCAAAAAGCGTCTTATGATTTCCTAGAAAACAAATAATATGGGGAATGGCTCAGGGAGCTGGGTTTGTTTAGTCTTGAGAAGAAGAGGCTCAAGGGAGACCTCATGGCTCTCTACAACTACCTGAAAGAAGGTTGTGGTGAGGTGGGGGCTGGTCTCTTCTGCCATGCCAGTAGCGAAAGGACCAGAGGAAATGGCCTCAAGCTGAGGCAGGGGAGATTCATATTAAATACTGGAATTTTTTTTTTTCACTGTTAGAGTGGTCAGGTATTGGAATAGGTTGCCCACGAAGGTGGTGGAGTCATCACCCCTGGAGTTGTTCAAGAGGCATCTGAATCTGGTGCTGGGTGACGTGGTTTAGTGCTTTAGGGGTTACAGTGATAGTGCTGGGTTGACAGCTGGACTTGATGATCTTAAAGGTCTCTTTCCAACCCAGTGATTCTACGATTCAATGATTCTACAATGATCAGTATTGCAAAACCCGAACCCCCGGCAACATCCCCACCAAAATCGAAAGAGGATGAGAAGAAAGCGCAAAAGAAGTAGGAAAGCAACAAGCGCCCAGAACCAAAAGGTTGCGCCTGCCCCGCGTCCGTCCACAGCAGCAGCGAGGGGCCACGGCGGTGCTGCGATTCCCAGGGAGCGGGGCTGTGATTCCCGGGAGCGGGGCTGCGATTCCCGGGAGTGGGGCTGCGATTCCCGGGAGTGGGGCTGGCCGGGAGGGCGGGGCGGGGCCGGGCGGTGTCCCCGGCGGGCGGTGTGGCCGCGGTGGCGGCGCGGGGCGGGCGCACTCGGCAGGGGCGAGCCCGCGGTGTCGGGGGCTCGGCTCTCGCCATGCACCCCCCGGCCGCCCCCCGGCCCGCCGCGCTGCCGCGCCTGCTGCTCTCCGGAGCGGCGCGGGCGCTGCTGTGGCTCGGCCCCGTGTACCTGGCGGGGTACCTGGGGCTCAGCGGCAGCTGGGTGCTGCTGGCGCTGGCGCTGTGGCTCTGCTGGGGACACAACCGCCGGGGCAAGCGAGACCGCCTGGCCGCCGCCTTCGCGCTGCTGGAGGACGAGCGGGAGGCGGTGTGCAGGGGCCTGGCCGCCCGGCACCTGCCTGCCTGGGTGAGTAGGGACCGGGGGGTGCTGCCCTGCATCCCCCCCGGCAGCGGGGATGTTGCGGGTCCTGGCGACGGCGGGGCTAGGACGAGAGCGGGGTGTCCCGTAGCGAGCAGCCGAAGGAGTGGCAGTGATGCTACGGGCCAAGCGGTAGGGTCTCTGATTCTGAAGTCTTGCTCAGTAAAGCGAGGATTAAACTGGAAGTTGTTTTAGCCCAGGAGATGTGCAGTAAGGGGGGTTGTAAAGCAGACTGCTGTATCGCCAGAGAAACCTCCTTTCAGAGATGTGTTGTTGCATTGCAGATATTTTGCTGTCGAGGACACTTATTTCAGACTTCCTCATCCAGCTAATTTTCTTCTCTTTAGTCCCACTAAAAACAAACAAAAATATATAAACATAATATTCCCTGCTTGCTAAAAACCAAATATTTGTCTTTAAAGAGCCATTTATGGATGGTGTGGAAAGCCAGTCCCTTGTTTGTTGTTCACATTTGTTTCTAGCTGCTCGAGGTTTAAAGTGAAGAAGTCAGAAAATCTACCTGCACATTTTATTCCACATCTTTGGTTATTTGTTGGGTAGCCATGGTTGGCTAATGGAAAGTATGATGAGGTGTATGTTTGGTTTTTTTTCTTCATCATCATTTGCTTAGCATTTCAAAACCTGCCAGGGACTGGTAGGGAAATGCTTTTCTTGTAAGAAAGAGAATATCAAAGAGCTCTATTTCTAAGGAGTGTTGCACGGAGACATTTATAGTCAGCAAACTTTTATGTAGCCTACAGCATTTGGCTGTCCTTAGTTCTATGGGAAACGAAGGCAGCTGGCAGTTCTGGGGAGGGAAGCCAGGGTCTCCTGGCAGAGCTGGTGCAGCTCCCCGCGCATGTTCCCTCCCGCCGGGCACAGAAGTCTCTCTGAATGAGGTTTCTGCTTGTTTGTATTGACAGAGCGTTTAAAAACACTCACAGCATTAATGAGTGTGGTGGTGTCAGCTCTTGTCCTGATGCTGTGTTTTATCCTCAAGTGCCCTGGATCGTGATAACCAGAAATTGAGTCTCTTAGTCACTGTTGAAAAATCAGTCGTCCCCCAGTGCATACAAACTTAAAAAGTTCTACTAGGTCTTGTGGTTCAAAGTGTCAGGCTTCATTAGTGTGGGAGCAGGCAGCTAAGGATTACTGATCGCCCTGTACTCGGCCTTCATGAGGCTGCACAGAGAGCACCGTGTGTCCCAAGCACAGGAGAGGCTTGGAAAAAAGTCTGGGGAAACTCCAGCAGGGCCCATCGAGATGATCAGAGACTGCAGCACCTGGTGTGAGGAGAGGAGACACAGCTGGGACTTTTCAGCCTCCTTCAGGAGAAGGGAAAGTTTAAGGGGTATCTCACCTCTGTCTCCTACTGCCCAGCATATGCTCACAGAGATGGCAGAGTGACTCTTTTCAGAGGACTGATTCCTGACTTAGGAATTCTTGGAGCTGGCTGCCAGAAGGCAGGATAGGATGTAGGACCAAAGAATAAAGGGGCTGCACCCCATGCTTTTAGTTTTGTCTTTCATCCATGTTGCCACTTCTCCTCCTTTCCATTTCTATGTTGGTGACTTCATCAGTTGGTGTTTGCTTCCACACCATGCTTGTACTCAGTGCATTTTTAACTCCTCTGTTTAATTCTCCTATCTCCTTCTTCTACTGATCTTCTACTTCTCCCCTGTGCTGATCTTGGAGGCTGATTCTCACCTGATTCCTATTCAGTTTATTCTCTGTAGTGTTGTCTTTTTTTAATCTTTCATTTTTGCCTTTCAGTGCTCATGAGCCTTTATTGAGAGAGCTCTAAAAATGTCCCTTGCATTCTTCTCTCCTGTCATGCAGAGGTGGGAGCAAGGGGAGCATGGGTTGGATTTGCAGTGTTGTAATCCTAGGAAAGTTTCTGGAGGTGTGAAGCAATGGCAGCGTCTTGGGTTTTCTAAATCTTTGTCTCTTCATGTGCTCTGTAGCAAAATGAGGGGGATCCATCCCATGAAGAGTTAAAACATTGAATGTACTATTTGTTCACAACTGTTCTTTCTAAGAGCAGTGTAGTGGCTTCTTCAAATGTGACTCGAGTTCCACTCAGTCCGGATATCAGTTGTTAGGAGATATTCATATTGCAGCCTTTCCTTCAGGGGGCATGCTGAAAGGGTTTCCCTAATCTACTCAACCATCTGTTTAGGGAAATTTTCAGGGTTATTTTGCAGCACCAATTTCTTGGCTGAAACCAGAGAGTGAGTTTGGAATAGAAGGCATTCCTGTGCTAGACAGTGTATGTGGGCAGGCAGCGCTTCCTTAGGAAACCAGGCTGGAAATCTGCTCATGGCAAGCAGGGTGAGATCTATGTCTTGGAGTAATGAGACTTTCTGACTTCAGCTTGTTCAGCCTTTAGCATGATTTCTGTAAAAGCAGGCAGTGCCCAGAGCAGAGGTAACCAGGCTTCCACCTTCTTTCTGGTTCCCTGGGGTGGTGGCAATTTCTCCATGTTCCTTTTGCAGCTGTTTGTAGTTTGCATGTGAGATGACCCAAGTATGCTGGGTTCCTTCCTGATGTTAAGCTCCTTTTAACCAGAAGAAATACTACTGGGTACAGAACTGTCTTTTTAAATCGTTGCCTTTTAATTCCTTGTTCAGGTAAAAGGATTATTTAGACTTTTTTTTTTCTCTCCCTTAAAAAACCAAAGTGCCAAAAATAAACCAACAAAACCTAAACCAAAACAAATAAAGAAGCAAAAAACAAATCCAAATCCTGATGGGTAGATTCTTGTATTGTATTTGACAGAAATGGCACTGTTGTGTCAGACATGGCTTTTGTTGCTGCTGTGATCCTTGGTATGTCCTGCTCTAGGGCAAGGTGGAGCCATGCAGAAATTTCCATGTTTTCTTTACTTGCTAGTAATTGCCCCTTACCTTGTGGTTTTGATCTTTAAAGCTCATTTCAAATGCTAAGTAATTTTTGCAGCATTCCTTAAACTTTGGCAAGAAGTATGCTTGCTTTTGTAGGTGGGTAAAAATGATTTTGACAGTGTGACTTGCCCAGGGCTACAGGATTAAATCTTATTTGTGTTAGTATTAACTTTGGCAGCTCCTGGTTTCTGGTTCTGGGCTTAGGAAGAAGTGTTTTGGGCTTCTCTTACCTGTGCTGTACTGATGACAAACTCAAGGGGTGGGGCTCTCACCACTAAAAAGGGACAGAAGGGAGTCAGAAATCCAAAGCATGTGGTTCAAAAGTATGGATCTGGGCGTGGTTTTGTTAGGACATATTAGGACAGAGTAAGTTCTTGGCATGAGTGGTTGGATCAAGAAGAGAGCTTGGTGGTGTCAATGGGCTCAGCTAGGCACATGACATGCTGGCTACTGGGAGATACACATTATGAGGATACCCTGTGGGTAGGAAAGGATTTGCTCAGAGCTTGTGTCTTACTACACAGTGGATAATCTAGCTGCATCACCTGGATACCAAGCTCTGCTTCCTCTGCAGAACTGCCCATTTAGTTCTTCCCAGGGAGTGGGCCTGAACTTTGGTATTGGAAACCCACTGAAACTGGTGGCCTTTCATAGTGGGCAGAAAGCTAGTTTTCACCAGAGACATGTAGTCAGCTCGTTTCTGTGGTGTTCACCTCTGCAAGCCCTGTTGTGTGAGCCCAGGTGCTCCTGGTGGTCTTTGGTACCAAGCTTTGAGCTACAGCAGTGCTATTCCTTCCATCTGTCAGAGGAAACTGAGGCACAGAGTGTCTGGGTAGGAGCTGGGCTGCAGACACGTCAGGTGGGATGGAGATGCACCACAAATGGCTGCTGATGCTGTCACAAGCAATCTGAGGTGTGACACAGTGCCGTGGGATTCGCTGCGGTCGCTTTTGAAGTTTGTGGGCTGTCTGGTTTGGGTGTCTGTGGCTCAAATGGTGAATTCAGTTTTGCTTTTTCTTATGGTAGGTCTACCTGTTGCCTCCTTCTCATGGTTTTTGCCTTTTCTCTGATGATCCTCTGTGCTGTTCCAGCTCTCTTTAGCCAGCAGCTTTCTTCTTGGTCATCTCTGGCAGTTGTATCTCTAGGAGCTTTGGCTCTAGCAAACAGTCCCAGACAATTTCAGTGATTTGTAGTGTACTGCATTTCTCCACTGGCTGTGACTTTCTCATTGGGATGTGACAGCCTAACTGTTGACCTCAGTCCTGGTCTGTCCTTCATTTTGGGTCGCACCCTTCTCCTCACTGTAAGGTGTTTTGAAGAACAAGCTCACCACACTATTTTTATCCCTGTTCTATCCTGCCTGCTGCTGATCCAGAGCTGTGGGACAAATGCTGCAGGACCTTGTCACTTGGCAGTTGAACTGGAGCTGGGGATCAGCTGCCTTTAACCTACCCAGGATTTGTGTGCCCCGGTGGAAGATCTTTTGGTGAAAGGTGGAAGGCTGGCAGGTGAAGTGGGGGTCCCCTGATTCACATGATCTGCCTCACTGTAAAATGTCAGCAGCAGTTTGTCAGTGTTGATTGTCCCTTCTGGTGCTGTGTTCTCTCTTTATCTTACAAACAGAGCTGGGTAGGCCGACATTTCAGTGAACTTGCATTGTCTTATTTAGCGGAAAAGTTGCTATTTAGAGCACCAAATGAAAATGCTTTTAAAGAATATGGTGATATTATTTTGGCTTTTTAAATGTAATAATTGGAGATAATTTGCAGCATTATTTGAGCAAGGAAAATGGGCTCTTAAATCATACATGAAGCTGTACTAAGAGACAGGTTGCTGTCCATTCCATCAGAACATATCTGAGCACCTCTCTGAAAGCTGCTGAATTCAACAGCAAGTCTTTGCCTGAAGACTGTAATTCACAGCTCCTGTAAGAGGATTGTCCTACCCATTTTTTTTTTTTTAATCAGGCTAGATGATAGTCACATTCTCTTTGTATTCAGGTGCTCTCGTAGAGTGGAGCAGGAATGTCCAGTCTGAAAAGCTGCTGCACTGTCCTTCCCTTCTGCAATAACCCAATAACCTGCTACCAGCACGTGACAATGGCTGCAAATACCACATCCATAAGACTTAATGTGTGATTGTAATAAGGTGATTGTAGCTCTTCACTCAGTAGCTTCTCGATGAGCTCTGAAAGATCAGTTAGTTACTTGGGAGTGGCCTCATATCCAATTGTCCTGATGGTGATGAAGCTAGTCATTACTTCAGAGAACCAGAGGGATTTTTGTAATGAACCTATACACTTCTTGTTGGCATTTGATGTGCCTAACTTGGAAACTTGTTGCATAAGCAACTACTTCATTGTAATTTGTCCTTAATATCTCAAAAAGCTGAGAGGTGAAAACACCAGACTGTTACAAATGATAGTGTACGCTAATAGGCTACAACTCCTACAGTGCTTCTTTCCCCTGAAGCCATTGGCACTGTGTTAGTGTTAGTGGAGAAATGCTGCCATGGCCAATAAACTGAGTTTCCTAAGCAGGTTCTTGTTTTCCAAAGTGCAGTGTCCTGGCTGAGGTGAATGAGTACAGGAAACAGGTTTGACACAGCTCATGATCTTGAAAGGAAGCAGATTCTTGTGGCTTCCCAAGGCATGACGAAGAGAAGGATGAGAAATTTAATGCTGCTTTACATCACGAACAGGATGTGACACTTGCTTTAATTATACAAGTGTGCCCAGAGGCAGACTGGTACATCAGTGCATGTGGGTCCTTTTGCTTTTTACTGTTCTTAACTGTTTGTCTTTTATGATTTTTCAAGGAGGTAGTAAATTATAAAGAATGTAAGTACGAAGGCAGAGGGATGTCAGCTTACTCTAAAGCTTGTTCCATGCTGCATGGTATCTTTTGCACGTGTTGCAGTGTGCCCAAACAGATGGCACGTGGCACTCACTTTATTCTTTTTTGCATCCAGGTTCACTTCCCTGATGTTGAGCGAGTGGAGTGGCTGAACAAGGTGAGGAGCTCTGAACTCCAGTTTGAAGCCAGCTGCTCTGAGCTGCATCCCAGTGCAAACTCTGTGGGACAAGTCTGAGAAAGTTGTCAAGTCACTACAATACAGCTCAGTCCCATCAGTGTCTGTACTGAAGTATGGAGCCACTTAACTGTAGAGTTGCCACTGAGGTTTTGGTGAGAGCCATTGTGAGCCCAGTTGATACAAGTTTGATGAATTTGACAACAACATTCTGAGATTAAAAAACAAAAGCAAGTGTGTGAATGTGTGTGTACATAAATGTGCATTATATACATATGTGTGTATGTATTATTATTTTAGCAAAAGTAGTGGTATCTCCACTCACTAGAGGAGAGCTCTAAGGCATATGCTCCCATCAGCAGGTCTAGTTAACCTCTCACTGGAACTGAAAACTTGGTGGAATTCAAAGCAAAACATCCGAACTTGAAAATTAGAAGCCAGTGACCACCTTTTTCTTTTTTTTTTTTCTTTTTTTTTTTTCTTTTTGGCAAACTTTATTTTTGATATAAAAGCTCATCTCACTCCTCTCTAAATAAACCTAACTCCAGGAAACTTTGTGACATTTTAGAGCAATTAGGGATTACTGTGCTCTGGAGACTTAACCCTGAGCCTCGTTGGCTGCTGTGGTTAGAAGCAGTCGATGGACTGTATGGTGCTGATAATTCACCATTCAGTTCCTGAAACTAATTCCTGTTCTGAGGAACTGGGATGAGCCCTTCCATAAGGGTGATGTAAGTACACAATTGTGAGTTGGTATTTTAAAAGGACTGATATAAATAGCCAGGTGTTCTGTAATGGGTGTGAGTCTGTTTCTCAACGAAAGATATCTTATGTAGAGAATCTTTAGTGTGTTTCTGCTTTTGCTGTTCTGTAGGTCCTTGTCCAGGCTTGGCCGTACTTTGGAACAGTCATGGAAAAAACATTTAAAGAAGTTCTTGAGCCGAAAATCAGAGCAAAGCATGTACATCTGAAAACATGCACGTTTACCAAGATCCACTTCGGTGAGAAGGTAGCGTGAGTCCTTTGTAATGCTTGTGGTTCGCTCTCTTCTGAAAGTTTCAGGTGCAAGGGGAGTCTGATGTTCAACTCTTTAATAGCTTTGTTCCCTCATTGTGTTGACTTGACCATCTTCCCAGTGAAGGAAAGATCATACAGGAGAGACACAGGTCTATTCCCACTTGGTGTCAGTATCCTGGGACTGGACATAGAAAAAAAAGGACCATATCCATATTTCTTTCTGTCACACCCTTGCACAGGAGTTTTCAGTGCTTCCTAAGGCTTGCAGCATGGGCTACTTGCAACCAGCCCTGTATTTGAGGACTGCAAGGGCTGTTCCCTCTTTAAGGGAAAAAAAACTAGTGTGGTTTACTCATGCTTTATGTGCCATTTTGCAAAGGCTTTAATGAATGCATCTGTACTCAGATTGATCAAAGTGAATAGGACTTTTCACTTGGGCTTGATAGATATTAACTGTGTCATATCTTGTTTGTCTTTATTTCAGTGCCCTAGAATCAATGGAATAAAAGCCTACACCAAAGAAATCGGTAGAAGACAAGTTACCCTAGACCTGCAGATATGGTAACATTGCATCACTGATTATGTAGATGGTTCTTAAATCACTGACCATGTCACACCTGTATGTCATGCTGAACTGGACATATGGTCCACTAAGATCAACCTGAAGAGGTCCTTATCTTATATCAGCCTAAAGTGTTATGAGATAATCTACCTCCAGCTGGATGTCGTCAATACTTACAGAAGTGAAAGGCTGTGCATCAGCCTCTCAGTCAGAAAGCACCTGCACAGGTCTAGGTGTTACCTACTCTGGCCCATCACTGCTGCCATGGGTATAAGAATGTGTCCCTTGGCTTTGCAGCTGATGGTAGTAAGAACCTAAGTTTTGGAACTATATTGCCCGTTCTAAAAGCTCTCAGGTATAGAGGTGCTCAGTCTGTCTTGCCCCCTACGGGTTCTCATTAGTCCAACCTCTCCAGTTCTTCCAGAACTACTTGCACTATTTATTTTTTTAATTCCTTCCTCTGGTTTAATCTTCTGGTTTTACTCACCATTTGTTCTGTGTGCCACCCAACACATTTGCTTTTTTGATTACAGCTGTTCTCTGAGCAGAAAACTGCCTCTAGCTCTATCAACAGCAACAACAACAAAATTAGATAAAACATTTAATACCTCCCGGGCTGTTTTGAATGAGTTTGTCTGTTTTGTTAACATCAGAGCCATTGCAGAGCTAAATTCTCTCCTGGTTTAGCCTGGAGAATGTAATTACAGGAGGAATTACCAGGTGAATGCTGCTGTAGCTCTCTAAGTTTAGTGGGCGATTGAGCTGCCTAATTTTAAATGGCTTTTCGTGGTAGTGCCAGGAAAAAACAGTGTGAAATTATGGAGTGTCTTGGCAACAGCACAGAGGTCCTCAGAACTGTGCCTTCTGCTTAATGTGGCAGTGGCACAGCAGTATCCCCAGCCCTGGCAGAGCCCCATCGCTCCCTGTAAAACACGATTGATTTTCAGCCACGTGTTGTGCTTCAATTCTGGGAGCAAAGTACTTTTTGTAACAGCCAGGTCACTGTTAGGGCCTTTGGCAAATTGTTCATGCTCTCTCATGTTGAGAGTGAGATCTGATGCCTTTTAGGCTCTGCAGAACATTGCTGTTCTCTGCTAAACTTCTTCTCTAGGCTGCTTCTCTAATATACTAATTTTCACTGTCTTTTTAACAATCCTCTGCAGAGGGATTCCCCCATCTCCACATTCCTGTCCCTCTGGCAGACCCATCAGCATCTCCAAACTGTCCTTCTGTTCTGTTACTGATGATAACCTGACCTGAACTACCATCTGATGACCCAAATGTTTTCTGTATTCACACAGGAGTGTGCAGCCTGCCTTGTCTCTCTGATGGGGGTCTCTTCTCCAGGGCTGTGTTAAGGCCTCAGCTTCACTTGTGTTAACACATCAACATCAGTTTCTGCAGCTAAGCTGAGTTGTGTGTTGTGCAGTGTCCACAGGAGGTAGTGTGTTACTTCAGAAACATGAAGCAAATCAATGAGCAGTGGTGCTGTTTACCTGCCTTTTCTTAGATTACCAAAGGAACAAGATTTTTTTCTGCTACTTAGAGGAGATGGAGTTGAGCTGCCCCAGTGTGAGGCTGTTGCCCTTCACCCTCTCAGTGAGGTGAGGTTTAAATGACTGTCTGTCCACAGAGCTGCATTCTGGTATCACAGCTCTGGAGGAGAGTGAGGTGCTGTGGGTGCCCATGTGGCACACTGGGCAGTGCTGGTACCACAGTGACCTTCCTCTCTTGGGTTAGGTTTTAGAGAAGTGTAGCTGTGTCGCAGTGGACATTAAAGGATTAACATGTCTGCATGTTATGAACATGACTCCTTTCCCTTGGTGCTTGCTTACTGTAATTTGTGGGAGTTCCCTCACTGGTGAACCCACGTGAGTGTGACCTTTGGCTGGGTCACCACTGTGTGCAGCACTGACCAGGGCAGCTGCAGCAAGGGAGGCTGAGCAGTCACTTCACACAGGATGCTGTTACCCTGGAGTTCAGCTGCCTTGGCAGCAGCTCTAACCCACTACGGTGCTGAGTTTCTGATGTCTTGCATCCAGAAATACTATCATACTCTGTAAATGCTTTTTGCTCTCAGTCTCAGAGGAGGAGGGAATTTTTTTTTTCCTCCAGTTTTATCAAGGAGGTAACGAAGCTTCAAGGAGTTACTGAAGCCCAGAGTCTTTGACTTGACATGGGGAAAACACAGAAAAAGGGCAGGACTAGAAAAAAACTTTCCTTCTTAGCCTTCCTTTTTGGTTTGTATGGAACAATTTGTGTAGTTTTAATAGCCCCTTGTACATGTGGTTCATCAAGGCCTTTGTTTAATCTGTGCTTTTGACCTCTACAACATGATCCAGTGCTGAATGCTGGGGTTCAGTTCTGTGCCATGAGAAGAGGAGCTTGCTTTTCTCTGTTTTAAATTTGCAGTGTGGTATCACAAATTGAACCCTTTGCTTGGGAAGTGTGAAAAATAGCACCTAAAGGTCCCTTACGTATGGGCAGTAGCTGCCAGCAGAGCCAGGGTAGGTCTGGTAGGTCTGATATTGCATGGAGTTACCAAAAGAGCTTGAGAGGCTGCTTAATTAAATGTGTTAACAACAGTTTATACAGTTGTACATCAGGAATGGTTATGTAGATGACCATCTTATTGCAGTCTTGACTGTTCCACTCAAAAGGACTATGCTTGAGTTTTTGGCAGGAAAACCAAGGCTCAGAGGTGATTACACAGAGGTGAGGCACACAGATCTTTTGGCAAAGGCAAGAAAGGAGGCTGCAGGTCTTCTTTCAAAAACTTCTTCTCTGTCCCTGAGATGATACACTCGATTGCTGTAAATTAAGCTATATAAATTTTGTTACAGCTTATAGGACTGAACAGGAATGTTGTGGTAACCACTGCTTACCTGCAGGTGTTTGTACAAAAGTTGGTCATTTACCTGTCTGAAGGTCCTGGTGTCTGTACTCTGTACATGTACCTGTTTTCCACTGAAGCTTTCATGTAACACATAAGAAAGTATCAGAGTTCTTGCAGTGACTAAATGAGGTATGATATCCCTGCCAGACTGGGATTTGAAATCCCCAAATCTGAAATATGAGATCCCAGCTGGAAATAAAGTGGCAATGCTCTGGGATCTCCAAACAATTTACCCGAGATCTAAGTCATAAATCTGGTGTCCCCTGAGCTTAGGGAGCTGGCAGTTGCATTCTCCAAATAAATTGATGTCAGAGCATTCCAGAAATGTTCTCAAAAGTTCATTTTCCAAAATGAGAATTTTGCAAGTGCAACCACTTGACTTCCTACAGCTGCTTTTCTTCCCACTTTCTGCAGTTGCCTGAGCTGCTGCATAGCCATATAATCATTGGATATAATCTTGGAGTTTCAAAGTATTTGATATTTTCAAGTACTATCTTGAAATACACTTTCTTCCTATTCCATTAATATGATTTGACTCATAATCATTTTGCATTGAAAATGTGCTGAATTTTCTTTTCCATCATTTTCTGTGGCATTTACAGCACATGAGAAGTCATAGAAGAATAGTACAATAATTAATATATATAAAAATGTATTCATTGCAATTTACTCTCTCTGGACTTCCTAACTGTGGCAAGTTTTCAAAGCTGGAAAGACAGTCTGCCTGGAGAAAGAAGTCAAAAGAAGTGTGCAACAATACTTTGAGCTTTAGTGGAGTTTGGGCTAAGTAAGCTTGTAGGCTCTTACAGGAAAATAAAAGCTTTTTGAAAACTGGTCAGTGTCCAGCAGCAAAGGAGTCTGACTGGATAGGGAAAGACGAAAGGTAGAGGTGGTCTGTTTTTTCTCATACCATGTGATGCCTGGTCACATTTTCTTGCCTCTCCTATTTGCGTAATACTGCATTTTCATCTCCCAAGTCCACTGGCAGACCAGGCACAGTCTGTGTTACAAAGCACATGAGAATGCTGGGCCAAAGGGGGCTTTTAGCATGGAGGACCGTGAGAAGGTGTGGCCCGTGGCCAGTTGTCTTATTCAACTTGCCTTTTCTAAAGAGATATACAGACATCCACATTAGTTCAATTTGTCAGCATGTGCTCTTATAGCAACCCTGCCTTCAGCCAGTAGATTGCCATCAGGTCATAAGCACCAGGCACAGCTTTTCCATCCAAATACAGAAGAGATACAGGTACGTGCACCTGGACAAGCTGCTCATCCACAGCACAGGCCTATCTGCATCACCTTGTGCAGCAGGTGATTCAGGAGAGAAAGGGGTGGTTATTCCACCCTTCACAGGTGGGTAAAGCATGGTCCTGTGTAGGGTGGAGGGCCTTAACCCTATATACTTTGAAGTGTCAAGACCTGAGTTTGGCTCAGGTGTGCTCTCTCTGGGCAGGACAGCAGAGAGCTCAGCAAGGGTACACTGAGCGGAGGAGCAGATGGAAACACGAACAGCTGGGACTGGAAATGAGGAATAAAACTAATTAAAAGAGTACATCCTTCATACTAAGCACCCTGGTGTGGGGGTGATGCCTGTATGAGGTTGATTTAAGGATAATTAAAGGCTCAGGCTCTGTTAAGACTTCTCCAGCACCCAGACTCTAAAACGTGGTGGCAGCTATCGGAGTGTCACTGGGGAAAAGAGACATCAAGGACTGGGTAGGAAGAGTTTTTGACTGCATGGAAAGGCATAAAGGCTGTAAATTGAAACACTGCACTTCTTGTTGTGTTGACACTAGCAGCAGCTGAATTAAATCCTCTTGGATTAATTACTGCAAATTGAGGGACTCATTTTGTCTTCTCATTTAGAATTTTATTGTAACAATGCCCTTTTAGCACCCAGTGTAATGAGCTGAAAGATAATGTCAAACTGTAGAAGTTAACAAATGTAAAATAAGTTTATTTATGTGAGTAGGTTTTAAGAAAGACTGTGTTAATCTTGGCATGGCTTGTGAGGTTGGTTATTTAAGAAATGAGAATGCTCTAACATTAAAGGCTTTAATCTCTGTTATGTGCTCTTAAAATTCTGTTAAGTGACTGTCTGTAAACAAATATACAAAGAACTTTGCTTGCAAAAATGAGGACAAATTCACAGGGTTGCACATTCTTGGCAGGTTTTTTTTGGGTGGGAGGGAATCTATGTGCAAATTACAGCTTGAATTTGTGGCAACGGCAGCACTACTTACCTGTATAGTTGTGGTCAGAGCAGAAATCTTGTCCTTTTCCTTTGATTATGGGGTGAAATTATGCATGCAGGAGGCAAGCACAGCACATTCACTGTACTGCTGTACCTTTACACCCTGCTTTTTACCTGAGAGTGTTTGTGTCTGCAGCCAGAGCTATTTCTCAGAGGGCTGAAAGGGAACTTGGTAGCTCCCTTCAGTTGTTTTCTGCCAGAGGCATCAACAGCTCTGCTATGTTCTTCTCCCTGGGGAGTGGCTATCAGTTTCTGCATAAGGTGATGTTTGTACTTTTATTAAAGTCTCTGGTGGTTTCCAAATTACCAAAGTACCGCATTCGGCATTTGCTTTATTTAAAGCCTGATGTTCTCCATAGCAACTGACCAAAATCTGATCTAAGTCTTTGTCTTTGAATTCAGCCTCAAGGAAACCAGGTTATTTTTAGTGAGAAGTTTGTCCTTCAAGTGGATTTTTGGGTTGTGGGTGAGGGTGATCTATGGGCGTTTTGGGTGTGGGCAAGGTGGGAAAGCCATAAGTAATAGCGGGACAGCTCTGCACCTGGGAGCTGGGTCACCACGTTGTGGGGTGGGGTTGGGCCTTTGGCAGAGAAGGGTGCAAGAGGGCAATTGGTTTGAACTGAATTTTGAATGAGCCTGTTGATCCCCTCCTTGCAGCAAGCTCACCTCAGCCAACCACCAGTCTTAAGATTAGAAAAGTAACCTTGAAATACAGATGTTTGATGCTTTGACGTTTTACAGGTAGATCAGTATCCCAGCTGACTGCAGGGATTCTCTTGTGCAGATCTGACCCTTGTTCAGCTTTCCCTTTTCAGTCACTTGAAAATCCATCTCTGCCTGGAGGGGGGGGTTATGTTGTCAATCCTTAAACTGATTTCATTTATACTTCTCACAGCCCCAGATTTCTCATGGAACTATTGCAAACTGTGGAATAATGTGAGAATTTTCTTTCAGTTACATAGGAGACTGTGAGATTCACATGGACATATCGAAATTTAATCTTGGCGTGAAAGGTGTGCAGGTACGTGCCGTGCTGACGTCTGTTCAGGGCTGTGTGGGGCAGGAGGCAGCACATCCCGGTGGGGAGGTCATGGCGCTTAACTGGGAAATCATCAGCTATTCAGCTTGGAACTGTTGGCTTTATCTCTTTGTGTTCTGGACGGGGAAATGGTGCCTTCCATGGAAAGCAATTAAATACCCCTTCTAAGCTTTGTAGTGTGACTCTTAAACTGGGTCAGTGCTAGAGCATCGAGTTTGTGTGGGGCACCTTTTGCCATTGGAGTTCAGAGGAGCTGCATGCTGGTGGAGAACTTCAGAAGAACCAGGACATTCATAAACTGGTGCAGATTAAACCAGCAACCTGTTCTTACAATGTTGAAAGCCAGTAGACTGAGCACTCCATTGAATGGCAGGATTGCAAAGAGACCACAAACATAGCAACGATTGTCTTGTACCAATACAAGGATTGTCTTGTACCAATACCAGTGGTTTGGTGGGAGGAGGTTATTGTTTTTATTAAATTATAAATAAAATTGGCTTCAAGCAGGATTTTAAAATTACATCCATCATTGAAAAGCTCACAATTTTGAAACTGCTTCTTGAGAATACCTTAAAACTCAGCTTTCCTTGATCTGTTCTGTTTGCAGTTGTATGGGACGTTGCGGGTGATCCTGGAACCTCTTCTAACTGATGCACCTTTTGTTGGAGCAGTGACCTTGTTTTTCATGCAGAAACCGGTGAGTCAGTAGTGAACTGCTCTCTGCAGCCTTCTTACTTCGTGGTCTGTCTCAGTGCTTGTTCAGGTCTTCAGTGAGTGACATGAGCTGTCCCTCACTGGTAACCCAAACTGCGTAACTGCGAATGCCTCGTGGTGCAGGTGCTTGAATAATAAATGCCTCATTGTTCAGTGCTCCTCTTGAACTCCAGGTAGACCTGAGTTAGTTTGCCCTACAGTTTTGTAGTAGTGCCTAAAAAGTTACCTCCTTCACTCTCAGAATGGGAGTGCTGTCACTCTTCTTGTGACAGCACCGTTTCCTAGGCCTTTGCTGCGAGGTTCCTGGCTGGTGGATATTCCCATTCATAGATTTTTAAATGCAGTCATCTTGGAGACCTTTCAACCATGGTTGCCTTTTGAAAGCTTGCCTGTTTAAGGTCATGTGCCTTGTAGTGAATTGTAGTTTAATAAAATAGGAGAAACCTTCCAGTCTTGTAAGGACCAGTTAGTTAAGGCTCACAGCTTTGCTTGTGGGTCATGCTCTGCTTGGAGTTCATGGGAGTCATACATTTTTGATCTTGGATGAAGTGTTCTCGTGTTTAGATTTAGCAGCACTATTTCAGCACATGAAAAAACCCTGCTTTTTGTTTACTGTAAGAGTAGGGATACAGACAACCCCCTGCCTCAGGGCATAGACCAACCTTTAAGTGAAAGGATGAGGAAACAACTTCAAAGTCTAGGTAGAGTTGTTGAATTTCCTTCATGACCCCCAGGCATCTGCCAGTGCCCAGTTGCTAAGGGCTGAATGCTGTTTTTCTTGTGCTTGCAGGTCA
Source organism: Empidonax traillii (assembly GCF_003031625.1). Lineage (NCBI taxonomy): Eukaryota > Metazoa > Chordata > Aves > Passeriformes > Tyrannidae > Empidonax > Empidonax traillii. The sequence goes on from NW_020955642.1 coordinate 744,769, forward strand.
AGTCCCAGTGATACCCTCATTTCAGGATGGTAGATAAAATAGATAAGGGAATTGATACCAGCTGTTGGTTTTAATGTACAGATGCAGTCTGGTGCAGTCTAGTGCAGGTTTTCCTTTCTTTAAACAGCTGGCTTTGTTTTAGAATAATTTCCTCTTTAAATTCTACATTTGTTTTGAAATAAATTCTAATAATCCTGTGTAATTTTTTTCCTCCCTGATCTTGTTGTAGCATTTGGAAATCAACTGGGCAGGCATGAGCAACCTCCTGGATGTCCCAGGGATTAAGTGAGTGTCTGCTTTGCTTTGTTCATATTCAAAAAGCCTTTAGAAATTGGGTCTTCAGTAATCATCAAAGCTGTTCTCAAGAACATGGTGTAAAAGGTTGTGTTGTGTGCACTGTGCTGGACGCTCCTCCCATAGTATGTGGCTGTGGAGTTTGCAAAACCTGAAGAGGATGCTTTTTACATTCTGTCAAAATTGCTTCAAGCGCTTCATTGCATTTGGGATGGAAAGAGTAAATCCCTCAAACGACAGGGATTTAATGATGAGATATAGTTGCAGTCCCCCTGACAAACTGAAATACAATCCATGATAAGGAAAAATGGTACATGAACTTATTATGTACCTATTGTCCATAATTGTCCATAATTGTACAATTGTACATATGTACAATAATGTACCATTATAATTTTCCCCTTATAAATCTGTATCAGATTTATAAGGGGAAATGTTCTCTCTTCATGTAATCTGCTCACCCTTTAGGTTATTCAGAAAACGTAGCTCTTCCCCAATGCCTCCTGGGTTGGTGTTGCACATAAAACTGGCATAGCAAGGATGAAAATCTTAGTGGCTTTCAGTACTGTAAGTCTCAAACTGTTTCTCCAGATTGGGAATTAACTTTGTCTTTGTTCCTTAGTGTAAGGAGAAAATTCTGTTACATAAAATCAAATATTTGGTTACTCAGCCTTTGCCTTTCTCCCTTCCAATGCAAATGCAGTCATTTCTGTTCCCCACTGTTCTCCTGCAGTTCATAGTTTGCAGATTCACAGGAAGTGTCTGGCTAATTTAGGTGCCAGTTTATGCATTAAAGGGCCTCTGAAGACTTTTGATGTTGAGTGAGAGGAAGCTTTCTTTTTCTCTTAATGTGAGGCCAGAGTGGCCTTTTGCCCTGAAGTTTGGCCTGAGAGCTCCAGATTTTATCAGAGGAATTAATCTGTTATTTTCTAACTTAGTTTCCCTAATCCTTGCAGGGAGAAATTATGTAGGTGTTCCAACCTACAGCCTCCCATATAATTAAGTGCAAATTTGGTGTCCTAAATTTTCACTCCCTGGTTCTCTCACAGGGATTTGAACACAGAAATCTTTGCTTGTTCATGAGCGTTGCAACGAGAGCTGGGAGCAAAACTTGCCTGGCCATGAAGGGGCTGAAGTACAGGTTTAACAAGAGCCCTCCCTTTCAAATGGATTGGGCTTACTTAAGAGAGAGAAGAAACTGGACGCAGTTGTCTGTCCTCACGTACAAGCTCTGTTTAGTTGGGTGCACCCTTGAAGACTCGAGAGAAGGGACAATTATGTGACATTGCTGTGGGGTTTTTTTTACAGGAAAACCAGCAGCCTGACCAAGGCTCCTGGTTTAACATTTAGAGTAGGAAACTATTTTCCTTATGTGTGAATCCATCCTCCTCTGTGGACTGTGGTACATTTGTTATACAGTCTTACCCTGATAAGCTGCCTTATAAGCACTAGATTTATGAAGAAGGTGAAAGTCTTTCAGATGCTTGGTGCTCTTGGGTTTTCCTCTTAATATTGCCTTTTGCTCATGACAACTTGTAGTGGTATGTTGAAATCCTCTCATTAATCAAGTGCAGAGTACCGGACATCTGTGATTTGCCATATATTTCTCAATCAGGAAAAACAGTCCAAATTAGTTTTTCCCTGCCATACAAAGAGAGCAACTGTAAAAAAAAGATTTAAAATTAGAAGCTAAAAATGTGTAAGTTGTATTTAGGCCAGAAGGTTCCCTGAACTCCAAGACAGTACCCTCAGTTCAGCCAATCTGATTTCCTGTTACTTAAACCAAGATTTTCCTTCTTAGCACAAAATATTCCAAGATACAGAATTTTGTCTTTCGCTTGGTCTTCTATTAAACTAAATGAGCTTGGGGCTTTTGTTTATTTGGGGATGCGTGGGGATTTTTTGTTTGGGTTTTTTTTGTTTGTTTGCATTTTTTTGTTTTGGATTTTTTTTACATGTCTGGCTTCTATTTCCGTTTTACAGTAAGGTGTCAGCATGTGACCAAGAGCAGGCAGCAGTGTGCACTCAGGCATGTTCCAAATCTATAAAAACAAACTACCTCAAGGCCTTGAGCCCCTTGAGAAATGGTGAAAATTCCTGATTGCCTCCTCACCTTGCCCACCCCAGAAGGCACAGGAGTTTGCCTTGTTTGGGTGTGTGCATGATGTCACACAGCCTGAGCTCCCATTCGTCATTTACAACCTGCTAGAGACAAATTCACAATCAGCAATAGGGGTGCTCCTTAATGCACACTTGCATCACTGAATTGAAGTTGAATAGCCACTCTGTAACTCTTTTGTAGAATCATTTAGGTTGGAAAAGACTTTTAAAGATCATCAAGTCCGATCATTAACCTAACACTGCCGAGCCCACCACTAAACCAGGTGCTTAAAAGCACTGCTTTTACAGGTCTTTTTAACACTTCCAGGGATGGTGACTCAACTGCTTCCCTGGATGTTCTATTGCCTGACACCCTTTGGGGGATTGTGGGCAGTATCTGCACACTTTGCAGTGCCCAACTTCTTTTGCTGTGCCTCATTCTTTCCCTCTAACCCAGTTGTGATAGACTGTAGAAACTTAAGGTTGCCTTTTTCCCCCACCTGCAGCGTAGTGTCAGACTCGTTAATTCAAGACTTCATTGCTTCGCGGCTGGTTCTGCCGAACAGGATCACAGTGCCCCTGAAAAAGAACATGAACATTGCCCACTTGAGGTTCCCTATTCCCCAGGTGAGTTGTTTTTTTCAGTGAGAGTGTTTATCTTCCTGAGGGTGCATTTGCCACCACGTGGGTGCTTGCAAGCTTAGTGACTTGGAATTCTGCATCAGCTCTTTCAACCAGAATTATAGGGGTTTTGTAGGTGATATTTCAGAAATATAACAGTAGATGTTGGATAGGTCATAATTTGGGAGGGAGAAACACAGACACTGGGGGTTCCTAGTCTCTCTATATGGCATAAGGAGTCTGTTTAGACTCTGAGCTCATTTACCAATTGAACCTTTAGTTTCTAATTGAAGATCTATGGTATACTCAAATGAGAGGATACATACAAGAGCAATGAATGTCAAACTATTTAATATTTTTACTAATGCTGTGAAAGGTTGTAAATAGGGAACTTGGAGGGTGACATCTCTTTTTTTACAGAAAAAAAAAAAAGGGAAAAAAAAACCAAGAAAAAAATCTCCTAAATACTTGACATATCCAGGTCTTCAATCTCCTTCATCCATCCAATACCTAATAATCTTATTAATGAGGATAAATATAAATGATTGGCAAAAGGATGCTCCCTATTGCAAACTTGCATCACCAAACTGAAGCTGAATGGCAGGCACTGTGCAATAAAATAAGTCCCTGGCAATGGGTGCTTAGTTCCTTCTAAATCACTGGGAATTGATCCTTACACTTGATTTGACTGTGGCTGTAATGCTATGAGCATATGTATGCTTCTGATTTAAAAATAAATTGAATATTATTTCCTACACAGTTATCTAGATTGCCTTGTGCTTCTGCTTAAGGGTTTTTTCCCCTCTAGGTAAATGGTGGGGAAAGTGTTTTAATACAGCTGTCACTGGAAATGTACTGCATCAAACTATGTTTCATTGCAGAACTGTCACAGTGACTGCCCTTGCTGCCTGAAATAACTCGTTTTAGGAGGCAGCATATTATAATTATCCAAAGATTGCATTTTCATGACCAATTCTGTATCTTATTTTATTCAGGGGGTAATAAGGGTTCATCTGCTAGAAGCTGAAAACCTTGTCCAGAAAGACAGTTTCCTTGGTGCAATCAGGGGGAAGTCTGATCCGTACGCTCTCCTTCGCGTTGGCACGGTGCAGTATCGAAGCAAGACAGTTTCCCGAGATCTTAATCCCATTTGGAACGAGACATTTGAGGTACTGAATCTTTTGATCTCTCCATCTGTAGGATACACAGCTATTTACATCCCTGTGCTTGGAGGACCTTCTCGTAATCTGACCCCACGAGAGCGGGTGGGCTTCCTTGTTACTTGGTTGAGGCATTTCTGTCCCTTAAGCAAGTTCAGATTTACATTGTAAACTTGAAATGTCATTCAGGTTGATCTGATTTACATGTGTGGGTTTTTGGAGGAGGTGCAAAGCCCTGCTTTAAATATCAATCAGTGCAACTGTAGGCCGCCCTAGCATTAGTTCCTCTCCATTTATTAGGTATACCAGTTTGAGGAGTTTAACTTGTAGTTCAAAAACAAGCAAACTGAATTTGAAATATTTTTACCTATAATCAATTGTATTTGCTACACAATTAGCCATGAAAGAGTAGAGAATGTCCTTTTTGTGCTATACAGCTGTGAAGTGTCATGTTCTTGTCCACAGCTTTTTGGTTTTAATCAATACCTCTTTCTCCTCCAGTTTGTTGTTCATGAAGTGCCTGGTCAGGACTTAGAAGTGGACTTGTATGATGAAGATCCAGATAAAGATGACTTTATGGGCAGGTAAATTAACATAACCTTTGCTCAGGGTTTAGTAGCTTCTGCTACAGGACACCTGGATTAGTATACTGGCAATTTAATATCATTGGAAGCCATTCCCTTTGCCCAGATACTGATACCAAGTTATTAGTTTGTAGTGCAACTAACTTGGAGCAAGATAGAGAGTGGCCCACACTCCTGCAGGGAGTCCTGCGAAGCCATTAGGAGTGATAGTTACTATGTGACTTGAGATTTAACTATTTCAAGGGGGAGGTTTCAGAAGTGTGAGTGCATTCTGGTGCATTCCTCCACATAGGCAATGGGGAGAAGTTGTTTGGAGCAGACTTGAGTGTGGGCTTTTTTGTGGTGGTTTCTTTTCTCCCCAACAGCAGTATGCTGTGTGCTTCAATATATAGTGAAATCTTTGCTTTTTGCCTTTCAGCTTGCTTATAGGCCTAGTGGATGTAATGAATGACAGAACTGTTGATGAGGTAAAGATCACAGCTTATTTCTAAATGTGTTGGTGGTGTATGCTTACACGTGCTCATTTGTGCTCCCCCTCTGCTACTGCAGTATTTCTGTGTGCTTAAAGCTACTTTGCACACTTGCACAGTGGTTTTTTCACAAAAATAAAATACCTTCACTCAGAAAACCTACAAAGTAGCCATTACGATAATTTTTACAACCAAGGTGGTAACCCCAGACAGCACCGAAGTTACCCTGAGCCAGCAGTGGGGTATCTTGTGTTTATATTTTGTGTCCCGTGTGTAGCAAATGTTTTGTACAAGGCTGTAGATAAGGTTTGGTGAAGCAGTCTGTTTGCTGAGGGGAGAAATGATCTGATCTTAGGGTGGTTCATCCTGCAACCCAGCACTCTGCAAATAGTGTCAGGGTGCCTGTCTTGTGCTGCTGCTGGTTGGAAATATCCGAGTGCTTTGCCTGTATATGGGTATCTTATTTTCATTTTTCTGGCTTGTGTTTGTAAGTGGACGGATGTGTTACAATCTCAGCATCAAAAGTGCAGGCTAAAGCACTCAGAGTGCAATTCATGTTGTCTAATGTACATTCAGAACTGCCACACACATATAAAAATTTTTCTGCCTCACAGTTCTCAAGTTACCCTTTGTTGTCTCCATTTAGTGGTTTCCCTTGAGTAAGACAACAAGCGGACACTTGCATTTAAAACTGGAGTGGCTTTCACTGGTAAATGACCAAGAAAAGCTACATGAGGTGAGTATATTTGCTTAAAGGATTCAGGTACTCTGATCCCTGTCCAGTGATCAACAAAGGAGTGTGTAAAATTAGGAACCCCAGGCAAACTTATGGGAGTTTATTTTTGTCTGGCAAAGTTTTGATGTGATTCCCTCCCTGCCACTCCTACAGAGGGAAGGGCATTTGCTTGCCCCAGGACCCTTGGCAATTCAGGAGTAACTCAAATCTGGCAGCTCTTTTTGCTTGAATTGGCAAACCTTTGTTTGACTCACTGCAAAACAGCTTTTCACAGGTCCTTTCTTTGAGAGTTTTTCTCCTCCCTCTTCATCTAGGATCTGTGTAGGACCTCAGGCCCCTGAAATAACCTGTATTAGTCATAGACAAATACCCAGAACTGGTGCTTGGTAGGGCCACGTTTCCAAATTGTTGCTTGTCCAGTAGAACTGCTTGGATAAAGCCCATCCCCCAGGGATGCTGTTTCTTCAAAACCAACCAAAACCATTGGAGTTCCACTGAAGTGAATAAAATTGTTTCCAAGCTTTGTTCTCCTGATCCTGGATTGATGCTGAAATAAGTGGTTGAGCATGTTTTCAGGTTTTTCTTGCTGCACTGGGGAACCCAACCAGTTCTGCACTGAGGGACTGACGAGCATTAAGGCCAGTGAACTGAAGAGATTACACATCTTACTGGTCTGCTTAGAACTGTCACGCTGTGTTGGCTTCTGCTCCCCTAAATTGCAAGTTTTAGGAGAAAGGCAGAGAGCTGCTTAGCCTTCAGAAACTGCCCTTTGAATTTTGTTATCTTTTACGTTGTCCTTGGTGGGTGATCATGCCTACCTTGTGTTTTGTTTTGGCTTATCTTTCCCGGCCTTTGCAGGATAAGAAGGGTCTGTCTACAGCAATTCTGATAGTCTACTTGGACAGCGCCTTCAACCTTCCAGTAAGTACAAACCACATGCAGCAGCCTTCATTCCTGACCTTCTCTTTTTAAGACCACAAACTAATTATTTTAAATACTCTTTTACTAATTCAGAAAAACCACTTTGAGTATTCGAATGGTGAATGTGGAGCAAAGAAGATCAAAAATAACAAGTACCTCAAGGTAAATTTTATGTTTTTCTCCCTTGCTTGCAAAACAGTGTTCTGGATTATGGGGCACTGTAGCAACGGAAACTGGCTGTGGTTAAAGAAAATGAACCTTTCCACTGCCAGAATCTAAGTGAGGGGGTTCAAAATAGTCATTGAAAGCCCACCCCTGCCCCAGTGAAAGTCTAGGAGATCCAAGTGAGAATGCAACACAGAAATTTTTGATTATGTGTGTGGCTGTCTATACTTTTATGCTTTGGACAGAGAGTCTGCAGACATTAGATTAGGTCATGATAACCTTTCTGCTGTTGCAAAGATTCTTCGTATGCTGAGCTGTTCCAGTTTGACATTGGGGTGGGAGAAATATGCTTGTTTGTGGTAACCTTCCTGTTCACTGGAGACCTGACCACCAAATTCCTCCCCCCTTGGTTTCAGAGGGATTCAGAAGCCCCTGTCATTCCTGCCTCCTCTCTCATAGCTTCTGTTTACTTTTCCCCCAAATACTGTATTTTGCTACTGTGATGTAAATGGTGGGTATAGGGAAGAATGTCTTTCTCCCTTTTTTCTTGAACAAGTTACACACAGTCACAGCTCTGAGCTATGGATAAAGTTTCCCATTCTATCCAAGTCACTCCTCTCCTAAGTACCATTTTTACAACTGAGTTGAGTTACTAGGACTTAATGCTGAACTTCATTGTGAGTGCTTTGTATACAATGTTGTGCTAAAACCACTTCCTCAGCCTTGACTTCTGTAGCATTAGTGTAGAGAAGCACAGTACAAGAGGTTCAGTATTGTTGCTTCTGGAAAGGAATTGTTACTTGATGCCAAAGACTTGCTTCTATCTGCAAGTTCTGAGCCTTGGAAACCAATTCTGAAAGTCCTGTTTCATTCATGAATGATGAAGACTTCCCACTGAACCTTCAGCTTTCTTCTCTGTTTCCTCTCAGCTTCTGACAATTTTTTTTAGCTACTCAACTATTGAAACCTAAGTAAATAGAACATTGGCTTAAATGTGTACTCTGGATGGTAAAGACTGTGCTGTGTTATGGTTGGAGGCTTTCCTGTGAACTACACTTTTCAGATGTCCTACATCTGAAAAATATTGTCAAGTAACAGTAGTGGTGTGATGTTGCTCTCTGCAAACTATAAATTTCTCACTTTTTTTTCTGATTTCTTTTTTCCTTATATTAAATGACAGAAGATGGAACGAGAGCCTTCCTCGTTTGTCCTGCTTACAGTTGGAAACAAGACTCAGAAGAGCAAGGTGACACTGTTTTAACTGTTTTGCTTTCCTTAAATACTCTCTATCTTATAGGTGACTATTTCCAAGTAGCTTCTAGGAAGGGAAGGACTTCTTGTGAAGCTGATGGGAAGAGCTGTAGTTGAGGTGATAGCTGCAGAGCCTGGGAGGTGGGGGTCAGTCAGCACATGGAGCCACTGCATCACTGATTTGTGGTGGTTAGTGGTTGTCTGATCAGCTGCTGTACAGATGTGTGGCTTTGTGCTCATTGCCACGAGGTCACATTGGTCAAGGCACTCTAGTTCCATAAGGGTTGAAGAGGAAAAAATGATTGGTCTCAAACCTGGCTCATGCTTTCTCAGAGCAGGGGGTCATTTGCGTCAACCTGGCCTTTAATTCCCCATCAGAGTCTTTCCTGGCTCCTGTGTATTACAGTTTTACTGGGTTTATTTTTTTTTTTCTTTTAGCTGTACCAGATGTATCTGGATCTCTTCCACTTCCTTTTCAGTTCCTTTTTCATTATTTAAAAATTACTTTTGCCTGATGAGTACAAGCAGCAGCTGAGCTCTGCCCTCCCAGTAGCTGCCGTGTTCACTGTCCTGCAGCTGGATGCAGATGAGGGCAGCCCTGTGTTCTTTTGGACACCAAACAAATAGGAATGAATCCTCTTGGCTACACATGGGTGTATAGGACTGACACTTGTTTGCCTTTGTTTCTTCCACCTGCTCCACCCAGGAATTGGGTTCTGCTTGCATTTTTACCTTTTTTGGCTTTCCCTCTCCCTACCACATCACTTGCCTCTCCTAAGCTAGGTAAGACTTCCAGCCTTTCCCTGCTCCAGCAGTTGTGGCCTGGCAGAGACAGCTGGTTTAGGGAGCAGCCACAGCCCCCACAGGTGCTTTTCATGCTCTTTCATCCGTGAAGTGGATGGTACTGAAGCTGTGCCATCCTACTCTTCCCACAAGATCTACACCCATGAAAGTGCCCCTCTAGCTTCCCTACCCTTCTTCCCTGTCAGCTCACTGTGGCTTTGGGAGCTGGCTCTGGGTGCCTGCAGGCTGGAAGCAGCACTCTGGCTCTCCCTGGGTGGAGAGGTGGGAGGGAGGGAGCAGTGCCTTGCTGCAGGTGAGGCAGGTTGCTGGTCCAGGCAGCGCTGGCTGGGGCCAACTGCAGCTCACCAGACTTGTTCTTTGGCATTTCTACATCCCACAGAACTTGTTCTGGTTTTGCTGGAGACTTTGCTTACGCATGCTTTTGACCTGGAATTTTCACTCTCTCCACACAGCTGGGGTGTAGCATCACTGGATAAAATAAAGAAGGTCACCGTGCCCCTCTCTGGTGATCAGTGTCACGAATTCTGTGCTGCTCACAGAACAAGCTAATGTGTGTGCCACGATCTTCTTGTTGCAGACCTGCAATTTCAGCAAAGATCCCACGTGGGGCCAGGCTTTCACCTTCTTTGTCCACAGTGCTCATTCCCAGTCACTCCATGTTGAGGTGAGAGAAAAGCCTTTCCTTTGAAGACCAACTGCACATCTGCAGGAAGAAACCTTTTTTATAGAGCTCAATGCTGTTTTTTTCTGCGTGGGATTGTCTTGTACTGGGTTCCTCCTACTTAAAAGGTAGAAGAAGCACCTGTTGTTGCACAGGTGATTCTCTGTTAAGTGGTAACTGGTACCTGCCTTTGTTCTAGGATCATGTAGCATAACATCTGAGTTTAAAATGTGGGATATTTCTGGCTGCAAAGTGTAAAGGAATTTTTATAGGTGTCAGTGTGTAGTAAAGACATCACTATTTTGCTGTCAGAAATTGCAGCCTTCATAATTCCCAAGCAGAGCCCTACCTCTTCACCTCAGTGTTCTGGCTTGTTAAGCAGTTCTGTCTCTCACCAGCAACATCTCAGTCACAGCCAGTTCTAGGGTTGGTCACTTGGATATTGTAGAATTGAACATTGAAGGTGTATTGAGGTTAATTAGGCTAAAAATTTTCTAAAGAACTTGTAAAGGTTTAGACCACTTGCCATCCCAGTTGCCTGGGATTTTCTCCCTGAAGCAAGTCCAGTAAATCCCAGGGCCTGGTTTTTCTGCTAAGGCAGTTCCTTCTCTGCGTAGTTAGAAATGGGATTTTTACTCCAAACATACTAATTTGTTACGCCCCTGAAACGCTGGTATCACCCACTTGGAAGTAACCACACTTAAGTCCAGAAGTAAATAAGCTAATTTCTGTTTCTATCTGAAATACCTTCTTGTTTGCTTCCCAGGTGTCCATCTAGTAAAAACTTTTCTTTCCCTTTTCCCCCCCCTCTAGATAAAAGACAAGGAGCGGGATAGTGCCCTGGGAACTTCAGTGTTATGTCTGTCCCGCTTACTTGAAGACCCAAACATGACTCTGGATCAGAGATTCCAGCTGGACCATTCCAGTTCAGACAGTTTTATTCAGATGAAACTTGTGTTGCGGGTATGCAGTTCTTTCCCATATTCATTTGGCTTTCCTAGTGGAAGCATCCAATTCTAACCAGTCAAGAGAGATGAAAGATGACTGTGGAGAAAGGCAGCTTTGCTTCGCAGATGAGTAGAAAGTAGAAGTGTGACAAGGTCTTTAAGTGCAATTAAGAGTGTATGGTGGAGCTGAGAGGTAACCCTGAAGCTTCTGAAAACTTATTGTAGAGGCAAGGCTGAAAATCTTCTCCCAACAATAAAGTGTTAGTCTGAGAAAATCTAAGCTGAGAAAATCAAAGCTTCTCAACAGTAAGAGACACTGATGCTTAGGAGTCATTTTCTCACCGTACTCTGCATCAGTGCTTAGACAGTTCTAAATGTATATGCAGTGGGATAAGAGAAGAGAACACCACAGTGAATCCCACAGACTCCTTTCATCTCTAATGGCAGATTCCTGCTGTTACACTTTTGTGGTGAAATTTTCTCCTGGGTGGTAATGCTGGCATTCACCCCAGTGCTTGGGGAGCAGCACTCACTGCTCTCCCTTGTGACTTTTTAGGCACTGAATGTTGAAGAACCTGATCCACAAAGAGTCAAGGCTGGTGTCAATGCCTCAAAGCAAGGTCCCGTGCGTGTAGTGGAAAAGGGTGGAAACCAGCAGAAATTTGTCTCCCCACCAGAAGTCTCCAAAGTACCTCCTGTCAGCAAAGACTCTGCAGCACTTGAATCCCTGCCAAAAAGGGACAGCGGAGAAGACCTGGACACTAAAGACAGTTCAGCAGCCCCTGTGCCAAGTGAAACTGTTGCAGGCCCTGATGGGGCAGAGCACAAGCAGAACCCAGAGCATCGCCCGCCGCTGGCGCTGCACAGCGGGGCGGCCGCAGTGCCCACACTGCCAGTCGTGCAGGAGCTGAGGCTTGCACCCAGTGTCACTTCTCTGGGTTCTCTGCCTTCTTCTTGCTTCGAATTAAGTAGCAGCAATCTGGACATTCATAAGTAGGTGTTCTTCTGGCTGAACTGTTCTTCCTTTGGGAAAGTTTAGGTATTTTATATCACTGTTGCATGGAGGTGAATTCAAAGGCTGCTAAGTCATTTGGTGTCTTGGGTCTCAAGTCACCTTACAAAGAATTGACTTAAGTATTCCAGTCAGCAGCAAAGTAGATTACAGGGCACTATCAGGTCAGGTGTAAAGAGAAAGCATTTCCTCTCTGGCTTTCCTAAGAGGTGCTGCATGTGTTGGTTTTATATTGTTGAAAAGCCTCTCTACACTCTTGGCTGCCGTAACACTCATTTAGCAACAGGATATTGGAAGTCTAAACATCCCACTTCTGTAATAACATAAACTCTTGATAAGTTTCTCTGGCTGCTTAATGCTTTGAATGCTGTGTTTTATCCAGTGAATTTTAAGATTAATGATGCTGTGAACAAAGTTTTTGTGGATAGGTGTGCTTGTGTTTGTGTCCTTCCCACAGTGCTCAGTAGTCTGTTCTGTTAATGTCCCTCCTGGGGGGGCAGAATGGACCTTGTAGAATCCTTAATGAACTGAATTATCAATGAAGGTCCACCTCACTAAAAAGAGCATCACAGTATTTATAAACCTGAATGTGAAACCCCGCTCCTGCTCTTCAGTCTTGTACTGCTGGGCTGGCAAATTCTCTAGCTCTGAACAGGGCTTCATTTATAAAGTATTTTTAAGCCATTTTAAACAATGTTTTGGATTTGAAGCCACTTTAATAACATGTAGAATGAAATATAAAGAAGGTCCCATTTTGCATATACAGACATTTTTGAGAGAGCTAAACTGTACTTTGCTGCTCCATCTGCAGCAGACCACAGAGGGACTTTTTTCGGCAGTTTTTTACTGTGGAACTGAAATCAGGTTTGTGCAGAGAAGGCAGGGACGGTGCTAACGGGAGTGTTGATTCTGTGGAACCTCTGTGGTCCAGCTGCTTCCTAGAAAGCAAACCTTAGGATGCCAGGAGGAAGAATAGTGCCCTGAAAGTTGGTTTTAGTCTGCATGTGGTGTGTTCAGTAGCTGTATTGAAAGGCTTTGACTGTGGCAATGTCTTGCAGTGGTACAGAAATGCCTCTGGGGGAGATCCAGCTGACAGTCCGTTACGCTTCAGTACGGCAGAGCCTCGTGGTGCTGGTGAATGGCTGCAGGTAACACTGACAATCGCTGAAAGAGAGGGGCAGAGCTCTCTGGGCTTGTGTCAGTCATTCAGCAAAGCTGCAGCAGAACCAGTGCAGCAGGGGATGCCTCAGCACTGGCTGGCCTCAATCTGTGCAGCCTCACTGGGCCCAGCTCTGGTCAGTGCCAGCAGCAGGTCAGGGAGGGAGGCTGGCGAGTGGTGCCCGTTGCACTAGAGATGCTTCAACTGTCATCCACTCAAAACTTCCTCTCAACAATACTGACAACTGATGTGTGTCTTGGGGTGCCATGATAGGTATCATGGCAAGGATTGATAGCTATGACTGAATTTGTAATTGTTAATTTAGGAACCCCGATAAGTTGCCACACACTCAGTAGTGAAAATTCTGTTTAAATAAATGTCCTTGAAGTTTTAGTTCCAACTCCCAGGATGAGTCTTTTTGGCCCATGAAGGTTTGGTCTGATTCCATGAGAGTCAAGCTATTAAAACACACAGTAGGAGAACCTGCCTTGCTTATCTGTATTTCTTTTAACAGAAACTTAGTACCTTCTTCTAATCGGGGAGTAGATCCATATGTTCGTATATACCTGCTTCCAGATAGAAGGTGGACAAGCAGGAAGAAGACTTCTGTTAAGAAGAAAACACTGAACCCTCAATATGATGAGAAGTAAGAAAATGTTAATTAAGATTTTGGCTGGAATAGTTATGGTGTCTGTGTAATGAAAGGGCTTCCTAAGGTGTGCTGCTGTTGGTCCTGAGGACTGTCTTGTGAACATTTTCAGGTCTTCTGAAACAAATGGCACTTTTACTGTAATTTCCAAGTACTTGGGGCTGGTCTTACTCTGCCTGTGGTGTTGTCCCTCTGTAGGAGGGCACACCTCCTTCCCTACCCTAATCCCAGCAGGTGCAGGCTGCGCTTGCTTCCTTGCAAACAGCCATTCCCCTACCCACGTTTAACTCCCTGTTGTGGCGGAGGCAATCTTTTCATCCAGGTACCTCACAGAGCCTGTTTCTCTGTTCATATTGCTTTGCCTGATGCTTGTTTGGACACCTTTCCAAAAGTCCAAGGCAGAAGAAAGCCTTTTTGAGACTGGGCCATTCTTTGGGCAGACAGGTGGATGTTGTCATCAAGACCTGGTGGTACAGGGTAAAATGCTTTCGTTTGCCAACAGTGTCACGTGCACAGCTCCGCCACTGAAATGGAACGTGTTTTGTATAAACCCAAACACAGTAATGCTTAGAAGAAGAGCTCTTTTGAGAGGTGGTTTTAATCCCATAATTAGAGGAAGGTACACATACGTGAAAAATGGGTGATCCTGGGTGGTTTGGATTTTTCCTGTGTTGTGTCCTTTCTGTAAGTCAGAAATGGAGAAAAGATTTAAAAATATTTCATCTTAACACTCAAAACACTGGAGCTGTGGATTTTTCTGTGTATTCCCAAGTAGCTCCACTGATTCAGTGCCAGCCCAGCTGTTGGGAATATCATCTCATTTTCCTCATTCTCAGTGTTGATGTATCCTATACATCCTCAATTAAGGATAATAGGTTGGGCAATGCTTAGCTCCAAAACACATTACCTGTTTTACAGCTCTGACTTGAGGAAAAGCTATTCAGGTGGGCAGAACTGAAGTGATTTAGCATGGACAAAACTCACTTGACATTAGTGATGTGTGCCAGAGGCTTGAGTCAGAGCCATTAAGAATTTAATTGCCACAGGTTTCAGCCTTTGCTCTTTGGTGCAAGGCTGCTCTGTGAACTTGGGGGTTTGGCTCAGCTATTTCCTCTGAGTAATGAAGGTTGCATGGAAAACATGCTGGACTTCCATGGAGGGGAAAAATGATGGTAAATGGCATTTCATCATGGATGCATGTTTTCCTGCTTCCCCCTGGCACAGTGAACAGTCTGAAGACAGTGTAATAGTCTTTCATGAGGCCTGGAAGAGGTTTCTTGCAATGTGAAAGAAATCTAACTATGGATTTGCCCTTCCTGTGTCTTCCTTCCCTGTTAAAGTCTTGGCCACTGATGTTGTACTCTGTCACTGTAATCTGGTCACTGACACTTACAGGATTTTAAGTTTTGACTTAAGTCTCTCCTTTCTAAACTTTTCTTTTAGGTTCGAATTTTTTGAGTCTTTGGAAAATGTCAAGAAAAGGACACTGGACATTGCAGTGAAAAACAGCAGGCCGTTCATTTCACAGGAAAGGAAGGATCTGGGGAAAGTAAGTTTAAAGAATCCACACTAGAGATGTAACAGAGCTGAACAGTCTGGGCTGTTCCTGTAATCCTGAAATGCAGCTCACTGGCAATCTGGAAACAACATCTTCTGCCAGATTTTCATCTGAAGTCAGGCTGTACCCATGTGGAGGCTCCTTTTCACTTGGGCCTGAGATGCAGCTCCAGAACTAGAGAGTGGGTCTGACTTGGGAGGAGTGCTAGCTTAGCTAGTCAATTTGTATGCTGAATAATATACAAACAAATAAAATTTGCTTTTTAAAGGTGCGGATCGACCTGTCCCAGGAGGACTTAATAAAAGGTTTTGCACAATGGTAAGTACCATGTCCATACTTCCAAACCCTGCCCATTGCTTTGTTGGGAGAGTTTGCATGGCTGTTGTTGGAGCGCTGGTAACTGGGCTGTGTTTGGGTGAGCAAACGCAGGACTAACTTGAACTAATCTGGTAGTTTTATCTAAGTTGTGTGCTAATCCATGGGCTGTGCGGTGCCTGCCCTGTGAGACAACTTTAATGAGATGCCTGTGTGTCAATTATAGTCTTCAGCATATTTTAAGTTACCATAAAAGCCATGGGGACACATAAGTAAAAGAATTATGTTTATTAAAGCAACCTCACAACAAATTCTAACTTGGATAAAGATCTTAACTAAATACTCTGATCAGCAATATAAATATATATATGATAAAACTTTAATTACAAAGCATTTATAGAAACTATTATAATAAGCCACTTACAGTTCTGCCTGTGTGTTCCCTGTGGTTCTGAGGTTTGTGTGTTCACTGGTCTGAGGCAGAGACTGAGAACCCAGCTTGGGTGTTTTTTCCACTTCTACGTCTGTAGTTAATGGCAGTGGTTCTTCCTTCTTTCTCCTTCAATGGAGCCCAAGGAATGCAGTGTGGGTAGTCCAGGAGCTTGCCATCCGCACAGGCAGTGAGCCAATATTCCAGATAGGAAAACTGTGTTCCCCTGGCCCAGCTTGTGTGTGTGTGTGTGTGTGTGTCTCAGGGCAATTACAGGAGGAGGGAAAAACGACGCACCCAAAGTTCCTGGCGAAGAGCTGAAGTCTGAGGCCATCTCTGGAGCCTCCTCTGCCAGGCTCCCTGTGAAGGCCAAGCATTAAAGCAGCCTAAGTCCTCTCTATTGTGGCAGTTAAAACTGTAAAGAAAGTCTTAAACTACTGTAATTACTTATTGTGTCTGTCTTGCAGGTATGAGCTGACAAGGAGTAGACGCAGGAGAATTTGATTTCTTCTCATGTACATAAGTTACTAATTTTTCAACTTTATATGAATGTACATATCTCTTGTAATTATTGTGTTTTGCACAGTCATTGCAAATTTGAAGCAATCTCCAGCTCAGGACATGTAAATTTAATGATCCCGTTTGGAGATTATTTCTCACTGAAGTTAAAAAATAAACCTATTTCCTCCTCCACCGACCCCCCCAGGGAATAATTTGTCCTTAGAGAATAAGTCCTTTATTTTTGCCATTTCTGGCAAATCACCTCCCAAAGGACCTGTAAGTTTGAATCCTCTCTTAAGGAAGTGTTGTACCTGAGGATATTTTAGACTGTCAGCCAAGTGTCATTATTTTGCTTGGCAGTCTCATGTCCCCAGGATCTTGTTCATGTTGTTTTAACATGAAAGTGTTGTACTTTTTTGAAGCAGCATTCTTCAGCTGTAGGGCTACAGAACCCTTTAGACTTTAAGACTAATAGCAATTATTTTTTGAGAAACTAAGAAATCGGTATTCCACTGTTTAGAAGTACCTTTGCAGACTGTGGCTGCAGGTATGTAAATAATGAGCTTCCAAAAGCAGGGAGCTTAGTTTACCAAGATGTCGTTAAGGTTTTAGTTTGTGACACCTTAATAGGTTTTGTCCTTTGTTACAGTACATTTCAAAATCTTGTAAACCTGGATTATGCCTGTGGAACAGCAGAGTTTTGTAAACTAAGCTTTATTAATATTGAGGCAAAATATTTTTGGAAGCTTGGTGTACTTGTTTCTGTACAATAAACTTCAGTCTTGCATAAGAAACTTGATCTATTCCTTTCTAAAACTGACTTTTGGAATATGACCATGGTAACTTCCAACCACTGTCTGAAGCAAATTTTCCATATTTTTGGCCTAGATTGCATTAATCCAGTCTGCTTCAGTCCACAACATGAGAGAATACTCACTGAGTAACAATGTGATCGCATCGAAAACTGATCTGAAAATGCAAACAACATTTTAAAACAGGTCTCCAGGAAACTAAGATAGGCAAATGCTGAAAGTGTGAAGGCTGAGGCAGTTAGAGCACCTTTATCTCATACTGACTGTGTCAGGAACATTCAAAGTGCTTGTGGTTATAGTGTGCCTGGCTGTGTGCTAGGTTCAGTTTTCTAGACTGATACAGAGTGTATCTCTCTCTGGGATTGAGAAGACCAGTTAATAGCAGTTATGGTGAAAGTGTTTCTTAAATTGACCAAGAATTAAGAAAAATTAAAAAAAAAATTGCAGCAACTTTTATTTATAAAAAATCTGGAATTGTTGCTTGTGGTAACAGTGGTTAGAGGTAGCTGTAATTCATATACATCAACAGGTATGTTCACAGGTAAGATAAATCCTGCTCAGGAAGAGCAGAGTTGCTCTTGACCAGCTCTCCATTTCAGGTTTTGCACCACAGGTAAAATATCATCCACGTTACTGATCTCTGCAACAGAATGGAAAGCAAAATGGTAAGGCCTATGTACCCAGAACCCCTTCAAGCTCAGCCAGAACTGTAACTTAAGTGTTAGAAAAACAGATAGTGAGTAAAATATACTCCTCATACCTTTTAATGCTTTTGGAAAAAAATCAGTTGAGCTTACGAGTAATATGATTGAGTATATGCATGTTCAATGAAAATATTTTGCTCACTTCAAGAGGAAAAATGGAAAGAGGAAAGGGAGACAAAAGGTAGCACTATCTCTCACATGCTTATTGTGTTTTAGCACGACAGGAGTAAACAAAACACATGTTAGTTATTTAAAGTTCTATGAGGAGTCATTTGCATGAAGATAATTACAACTGCTGCAAATATTACTCACCTAAAAGACAGAGCAAATCTTGGATGAGAGCTTGGAATGGTGGAAAGAAGCGCTCGTGTTCCTCTAGTTTATTGATGATACTGAAATGTGCAAGTGAGAATGTCAGACAAGGGCTGCAAGGACATTGCAAGCTCCTCTCCTTGGCTGTTCTGTCACTCTGTGTCATGACTTTGTGGAAACACTGCAACTTAGTACATAAAACCACTGACACCAAAACTGTTCTCCAGTCCTGAAACCTGCAGCCACCAAGAGTTAGCTGTCACAAGGATCTCTGATTTCACTGTTTATGCCCTACATATATTCTTCCTGTGGACTGGATCATTACTCTATATATGCTAAATATACTGCCTAGAGGTGGCTGATATAACTGCCTTGGAGGTAGAGCTAGAAATGCTTTATAAGCAGCTGTTCTTTAGTTAAAACTGTGAGGAGTGAGTACAGAAAGGCTGAGTGAGTATTGTTAACTCAGCATGTGTCAGACTTGTTGCCTGCTCCCGTTTTTAGTCTGTTTAGTAGAGCACAAGCTGAATGCAAGCTCTCACAGTCTGCTGCCACCTAGATGTGGCTGTCATCTGTTGAAGATGGAACAGGTAGGCAGCTTGAGGCATACACTGCCTTAGCAACTCATACACTTCAGTATTACAGCTGAAACTTGCAACACTTTCTCCTCCCACCCACGTGCATGATTTGTCTCCCGATGAAACACACATCCCATTAAGGCTCCTTTGATCACCTTATCCATGCAAACCACAGGGTGTTTTGGAATCTTCTGGCCTCAATTCTTCTCTTTGCCAGCTTAACCTTTTTGAAAGAATTTGACAGTTGTTTCAAGTAGGATAATAGCAACACCTCTGCTCTTGCAGTTCACTGACTTCGTAACGTGTGATTGGTTTCTTTCAGCATCAGTTTAGCCAGTTCCCTCAATTATTGCATTTGATGTTTGAGGAATGGTCACCGATGGAACAGCCCCACATACCTGTGGATGTCCTGAGTCCCCAGAAGCTGCTGTACCTGCTCAGTCACGTTCTTATTAATGATGTCACATAGTTTCCCAACAGTATCTACTACCACAGTGGGTGGAGCTGAACTGTCTGTGGAAAAACAAACACTTCATGTGTCTTGTAACAGTAATAACAGGGAAGTATTTTAGACAGAGTTGAATTCTTGCAGGTGTCCAGATTTTATTTGCTTTTCATAGATCTAGGCATACACATTCCACCATTCACAGAAAACAAAGTGCCCATGGTCAGAAATAAACAAATGTTAACTAGCAATGGGGAATCTCTCACTAATCCTCTAGTGGCTAAAAAAAAATTGGCAGAGCTGTGAACAGTCATGCAGAGGTGGTACTAAAGTGCACCCTACAATGTTAGTGGAAATCAGCCAACTAAAATTACATATCTAGAGAGATGGTTCCTGTGACACAACAGACACATTATAGGGCCTATGCCAACAGGAACTTGCTTAATAAATATTTTGTTAACACCCAGAAATTGTTTTGGTATTGGATTTTATCTGTTTTGACTACTGTGACTGAAGGTAACAGGCTCCTTGTCCTTTTCTCCCTCAATTTCAGAAGAACTAGGCTTGGAGAAGGCATCCTCTAAGCTGCAGTTATTATGGGGACATGAGGCTTCCTCAGTCTTTACCTAGTTCCAGGAGCTCATGGAGATTCCTCATAGCGTTGGTCATTTCCCCAAGCTTTGTGTAAACCTCATTCATTCGTGGATAAACACCATTCAGAGAATTCACATCAAACAACTTCTGGAAGTGGGAGACTATCGCAGACAGAGTCTGCAAGGACTGTGTCTGGCTGTTCTGTAGCAAGCGGGAAGAACTCATCAATGTTACTGCTTAACAAGACAAGGACACTTTCAAACTGTCAAACACTCTTAGAAACAGTCTGAAGAAACAGGGGTGTAGCTTCCCTTAATAAACCTCAGCCTTTCAAATATTTTTAAATCTGAAGACGTATTTTCAATATCTTTTAGGCACAAATACATACTAAACCCAAAATACTCTTTCAAAAGCTTTCTTCTCTGTTGCTGCAAAGTACATTTATGTATTCTCAGCACTGACTGAGAAACAGAACAGTGTCATTCCTGAGACTACAGGGCAATGCAAATTCAGTGCTGGTCAAGTGCCTTTGATCAAAGCAGTCTTCCCCAAGGTGAATTTATCCATTATGTTAAAACAGTCTTTGACTATTGCATGTCTTCAAACAGATATTTCTTAAACCCCACAAGGCTTTCAAATGCACCAATCTAATCACCGTGTGAAGAATGCATTTAAGAATGTAACCTGTGATTATGAACCCCTGGGTGAGAAATACCTTTTCTTTATTTTCTATTTCTTCCAAAATTGCATCTACTATGAACTGGAGATCTTCAACTCGTATGGATTCTCTGTTATCCTGTGGATCTGCAGTATGCCAGGGCATCAGTTCCAGAGACAGTTTTCTCAAGGATCTATGCAAATCCTTTTAAAAGAAGGGAGGGGACACAACTTATTTAGAAATTGCTTAAAGTTGTTTTTACTATAGAAACAGGCAGACTTGCTGTTTCTCAGCAAGAGGTGTATCTCTGGTATGTGTTTCACATGGACAGCACAATTACTTTTAAAACTTAACACCCAGTCAGGCAATAACAAAAGCTACACACAGAAAATCCACACAACCACGTACAGAGAGAGACCGAGGAGGGGTCAGCCCATGAAGGGAAGACTATAAAGCCAAGTACAATAACGTGTCATTACCTTTAGAGCCATCAGCTGATCTGCCCACATTTCTATAGTGAGGGGAAGGTGCTCAAATCCACATTCCTGTCTGTTCTCTTTAGCATAATTTTGCACTGGCCCTTTGCTGCGCCGGTATATTAACGGGGGAGCTCTTGGACTTCGCAAAATAGAATCAATATGGGACAAAATCTTCAAAAACAACGAACAAGCGTTATTGCTCAAATATGTATGACGTTTTGTAATAAAATTCCTCTTATTCACAGTCATGATTGTCTTAAGACTAAATCACAAATAGCTCCAGTATTACTATCCATCCAATATTACTATCGATGATTTTTACACAAGCATTCAATCTGTAATAGATTCCAAGATTGAAACATATACAAGCTAGAAGATATGTAAAAGTAATGCAAATATAATTCCCTTTGAGGGATATTTAACATTTATCCACTCAAGGCATTGTTACTTCCCCAGTTTACACTTTATTAAGT
Organism: Empidonax traillii; assembly: GCF_003031625.1. Taxonomy (NCBI): domain Eukaryota; kingdom Metazoa; phylum Chordata; class Aves; order Passeriformes; family Tyrannidae; genus Empidonax; species Empidonax traillii. Next base: position 766,162 of record NW_020955642.1, read on the forward strand.
TTTATTATATTTGGGATTTTTAATTTGCCACTAACTCCACAGGTGTGCTTAAAACTGTACCTAAGGATCCGTTTTGCCCAGGACCTTGAACAAATCCCGTCCTGAAAGAACTTCAGCTAAATCGTGGATTTGATATTTGCCAGCCTAGTGTCTGCTTTCTTGCTATATTTTCAAGTAGTTTACAGAGATAGAACAATAAAGAACCAGCCTACATTAACTGCCAAACCCAGGACATTACTCATCTTGCACAAAGGACTTGATAGGAACTCTTAGACTCAAACCAGCACCCACCAGTTCACGTGGGTAAACAAAATGTGTGTAGTATTTCATTGTAACAGTGCTAGATACACACAGCACAGATGAAATCTGTGTACCTGTAAGTACTGCCGGCAAGCTGCCTGCAGCTGATCCACTTCTGCAGTGCTCCCAGATTCTTTCTTTTCTTCTCTTTCTCCAGTCCTGCTCCCCAAAGATCTGCACAAAAATATACACAGCGGGCTACACAAACAGCCTTAGCAGGAGATACTACTTTCAATCTGATGAAAGAACCAGGTATGCAGCATCTACCAAGTAAAATCTCCATGTTACGCTGTTGGCCGATAAAAATTCCATCAGACTGAATTAGTGCAGACTGACAACACAATACCTAATGTAAATATCACTGATTTATCTCAAACCTCCAGGTTATTCCAGACTGTATCCTGATTTAGAAGGGACACCACCAGATACACAGTTGTTTTGTTACCAGAGATTCTACTGTGGATGAAGACTTAAAATCCAGACTTTTACTTAAAAGGTTTAAATTCCAAGCTCAGTCTTTATCTGCTTCAGCTGGACCACCTTTCCTGGCTAACTATACACAGCTCGAGACCCCTCTTGTCAAATCTAAGATGATTTTCTTTAAAACTACCATCTAATTAATACTCACTGCACAAGAGAAAAGACCATTTAAATATACACAATGGGTATATTTATTTTAAAGTTTAAGTGATGTCTTTTTCAGGCGATAAAATATTTATCATTTCATATACAGATATACAAATGACAAAGTGAAATTACAGATAAAAATACTTCATCTATACTGGATCTTTAAACACCTTCAGTGTATTTTCTTAGCAACGTTTCAGAAAACTACCAAGTCAATTTCTAAGAATAATATGGACATAACTTCAGTAGCTGCAACATTTTGCCAACTCGTACCTTCACATTCATAATCCATAATGTAACCAGTAGCTTGCTTTATAGCTCATGAAACAGCAAACACCATAGATGGCCCTGTCCTTATAGCCTGCGATAGCCCTCAAATCAAATCCAGAAAGACAAAGTGAAATAAAAAAGACACTGCTGTGCCCCCATTTGGAGACCCTGCCATCAGTTCAGAGATACACAGGGCTTTGGAGACCCAGCAGCATTTGCTGCCCATAATCAGGCTCTGAGGAATGCTGATAAGGTACATGCTGTATAAGCCACTACCTACATTACAAGTTGCAGAATAACTTTGCTTTCAAAAATCCAGAGGATTCAGGAAAGTTATTAAAGGAATATACTTACTGGATAGTTTTCTTTAAAGTTTTCTCTAGTTTCTTCACTTGGTGCTTGTGAAATTTTAACTCCTGTACAGTTGGCCTGATAGAAAGAAAAAGCACTGTATTATATGTCATGTATTGGGAGGTATCTATAAAATTTAGCCGAGCAAAAAAAGAAGAAACCTTTGCCAGTGCCAAAATATTATTCTGGAAATTAAATTCTGCTACATTTCTATATGATAACAGCAATAAACAGCAAACTAACCACTAGCAGTTGTTATTAACAGTGTAGGGAGGGGAGTTTGGCTGTTGCTGCCATATCTTATTTCTTTGATTACAGATTTCACACTACACCTGTACAACCACAGGTGCTTTTGGTTTCTTTCTTTGTAAAGCAAAGTCTACTGAAATGGCCTTGCAAAGGGTGATACTTATCCTTTCTCACCTTATTTCCAAGTCTTTTTTGAGATTTGTATTTTCAAGCAAAAGCTCTTCGTTCCTGGCTTTTGTTTCAATAAGTTGCTTCTGGAAAGACTGCAACATAGGCTGGGTTATTTCTTTTATTTTGCGCACTTCTTAATCAACAACTTGAACAATTTAAAGTATGTACATGTTAGGGAGGGTTCACAATTGCCTGTACAGCAAAACAGCAGGGATGAGGAATAAATGACTGAGACCAAGAGCTGCATTAGACCACAGATGGAGAACTGTGACTATGCAGTCCCCAGCAAAGACTCACAACACAGTGCTGAACCTTTGCATAAAGACAGGGAGCCCTGCACAGAGAGGTTACAAGTTCAGAAGACATGACAAGAACAAGGGACAGAAATCAAGCATGTTTATGTTTCTAGGTGGCTCTTGAAGGGTTACCATTTAGAGATCTGCACGGATTTAGATTTGGCAGTTCCATACCGTGAGCAGTGCTCTGTAATTAGGAGTAGCATCTAGATTTAAGAATTCTTCTCTGTTTTTTCCTTCTCTCTGTACCTGGTCTTCATCTTTTTTATACTGTCTATTGGGGAAAAAAAAACATTTGTCTGAGCTTACTGCAATTCAATTAACTCAAAAATCTAAGTTGGTTTAGTTAGCAGTGATGTATGATAATAATGTTTCCATAAATTACAAAGTAAATAGAATAGAAATTCTGCCCTAAGATCCACTGCTCTAATTTCTGGGAAAGCTGCTTCACATGCTAATTAAGTGCACTTATCCTCAAGAGAAACTCCAGTACAAGCAAATCCCATTTCAGTTTTCAAGATAATAATCTCAAACTATAGGAATGTGTCAGGTATCTGCTTGTTGCTTTGCACAGTGATAGAGCTGAAAACCCAGTATTCCTTTAGTTTAGTAGATCATTTGACTGAGCACAGCTAATGCAGTAATTCTGGCAAAAGAGGAAGGGAAAAAAGAAAAAAAAAGAAAAAAAAAAGAAGAAAAGGACTTGAAGTTCCAGTGTCTGAATATCCCAAACTTCCCAGCTGTCCTGGCCTCCTGACTGAGGAGCTGCTTAGCCTGGACTGACAATCATTCCTTTGATAAATCCAAACTTCTATGACTATTACAACCTTTTGCTGTTTCTTATATTCTAGAGAGATCTGGAGCACAAAATATTTACCCCTATATGGTTTAAGAACAGTAAAGGGGAAAATAAATTTTGAACAGTAGTACCATAAGGCATTAGATAAGACCTACCTCAGCTCCTTTTTAATCTGACTAATTTGAGATTCATAATAATCAATTAGACAAAGGTACCTGAAGAAAGGAAAAATGGCATTTTGAATTTCAGATAATCTCAAAAAACTCATGCCTGAGAGATACTGTGATCAATCTAGAGGAACAGGCCAGCTTACACAGCTGCACTTCAGAAGTGGCTGCTCCAAACAGAAATATTTCTTTCACACCAAACAAATATGGTCGCAGTTTGCCAAAACAGAAAAGTAGAGACATTAACTCTGTACTAGTCTAGAACTGGCAAAGTCATTCAAGAGGAGGAAAAGGCCTAAATCTGCCCAACAGCCTCCTCATCTTATGACTTACCCAGCAAGCTTAACAGAGGGGCACAGTCAAAATACAGTGGCTTGAGCACTCTGAGATTGTGTTTTGGAGAGACACATGAGAGAGCACAGGGAACCAAATTCAGTGATTCCTCCTCTCTTACCGCAAGGGCATGAGGACAAGGTTGTGCCCACACAATCCCTTTTAGAAGTTTCCCAGGTGTGGCCAGGCCCAGAAAGCAGGGGACATCAGCAGGGTAAAGCAGTGGCTACCTAAGGTCTAAGAACTGGCAAAACTCTGAATATAGCAGAGCTACGGAAATCCTACTGGGTTGGGATACTTTCAGAACTTATTCTAAAGTACTTTGCAGCCTCACAGTAAGCCTCCACTCAGCAGTTGCTAAGATCCCTTGTCAAAACTGGAAGGGCTCTTTTTGGGGAAGGGTGGGAGGGGGGTTGGGATCATGTCTCTTGGGGTTTTTTTTGTCATTTTTTTTAATTTACATTTTTAAATGTTAGAATCCCAGGATGAGATCATCCTAGCAGACACTGCAGTTCCAGAAAAGAGTGAATCATTCCCTTCCCTTTGCTGACACCTAGTGTAGGCAGTGGCTGGTAATTTTTTAATTTCTGCCATGGATTTATCTGTCTCACAATTTTACAAAAGAAAAATATCACTGTACTGCTATACCTTTAAAAGAATCCATATTTCAGGTTGCACTCCTAAGATCTCTAGCTTTTTTTTTTTTCCATATAAATTTCAAGAAGCATTGCTTTAAAATCTGTTTCTTCATTCAGCATTACAGGTCATTCACCAGCTTAAGATCACTTACTTCTGATCTAGAAGAGACTTGGGAGCTCTTTTGCAAAACTGACGAAACATTTTGTTTTGAGTGGCAATGCGGTGCTGCTCCTCCATTCCAACCTTGCTCAGCTCCTTCTGCAAACGGGCAATAATCTCTTCCTGTTCTTGCAGCTTTTCCTGCTGCTGTTGGTATTTTACCTGTGAACAGGTAATGGGAGCATTATTAAACTGTTCTGGCCTCCCAGCTGACTGTTCTGTCAGGTACACACTTGGTCCCAAGGACGATTAGTCCTTGGGTTTTAGCCTTAATGAAGAGACAGTGGAAGGACACAGATATTTTTCTAAGTTATTGCTATAAAATTCTGCATGGCTCAAAAAATCTTCACTCTAGACAGTGTACTAACTCTATGACCCAAGACTCATGTTTATTTTTATCAATGTAAATATTTTTAGATCTTTTAAAAAAAGACAAACATTTGAATCCTAAGGCAGCACTCTCCAAACTACCTGGGAAGCCTGCTGGTCTTTTTGAAGTTCTCTGACTTGGTTCTGTTGCTGGCAAGCTTTAGCTATCGTTTCATCTTCCAGCTGACGAATTTTGGCCTTAATGTTTTTCACCACATTTTCCAAATCATTAGCCCGTTGCTCTTGCCGAGATGCCCGACTTTGTTCCTGTCGTACCACATCTCTGGAAAAAAAAAATCCTTCATTTAAATTACACTCATTTCACTAAACACAATGCAGGAAGCACACACCTGACATCACGTGATGACATTTGATCCTGTGGCAGCAGGTATGGGAAATATGCTGGTATGGGAAGAAGCAGCAGATGAAATAACGGAAGAGCTCAAAAGGAAGTAGGCCAATATTGCTGCACATTGGGCAATAATATCAGGAAAAGGATCTTGGGCGTCTGATGAGACAAGATCTCCACTGGGCAGAAGATGCACACTCATAATACTTTCACTTTGCATTAGCAGGTAAGCTCCTTCCACTGTGTCTTACCTAAGAGACCGATTCGTCTCCATAAGTCCCTGCATCAACTTCTGCTGTCGCTCGATGTCTTCTACCAGCGTTTTTAATGCAAGTCTTATTTCTAGAGAAGACTGACTGTCTAGGACAATCATATCTGGAGATACAAAACATGAACAAAGTCACAATGAAAGGCTTTCAACAGGTGGAGAAGGTTGCATGTCTGCTGCCATTTGGAAGTGACAGTTTTAGAGATGCCTTACGAACTTAGGCTTACTACTTCCAAATACAAAAAGTAGTTAAATTAGCATTTCCTTACCTGTCTTATTTCTGCAGCATTGGGGTGCAGCAAGACTCACCGGTTTCAACCCATGACGCATTAATAGCTTGTTTAAGTTTTCCCACTCTGCCTTCTCCTGCTGCAGCTGGGAGAAGGGGAAGAAGAGGCAGAAACCTGAGTTCTGCAGATCAGCTGTGCAGGCGTTGTGGGGTACCAAATGCCCCCAAAATTAAACCAAACCAACCCCAACCCCCCCAAGAACACCCACTCCAGGAGGGCTTGAGAGACGCTCCAATAGGATCTGCAAAATACACTCGGGGAAAAGCGTACTTAACATACAGCATGCTCAGTTTTCCCGATCTCAGTCAGAAGGAAAAATACGTGCAACGAGCGAAATTCGCCTTTCTAAGAAGCCCAGACCACCGGCCCTCGGCTCCCTCCAACGCCCCCGGGGCGCAGCGGCCCCGCCGCGAGCGGAGCCCCCAGAAACGCGGCGGCGGCTCCGGGGGTTACGGTCTGTTGGATCGCCCTTTGTCCTGCTCCAACCACCCAGCAGCGACACCCGGGGGCCGCCACGGTACCTCTGCCATGGCGAGGGCCGCCGGCCGGGCCGCGGGGCAGAAGAGGGGCCGGTTCCCCGGGCGCGGAGCGGCTCGGGCGGGAGGGGGGCTGAGGGAGCGGGCGGGCGCGCGGGCGCGGGGCGGTGCCGGGCGGGAGCCGCCATCTTGCGGCGCGGGAGCCGAGGGGAGGAGACCCGGCGGAGGTAGGAGCGGGGCCGCCGCCCTCGGGGCCGCGGGGTGAGCCGCCTTGCAGGGACGTGGGGATTTTCTTCACACACACACACACATACACACAAAAAAAGCTCGCTGCCGGCGGCAACGGTGGGTGGGGGAGACTTGCTGCCCTGGAGCTCATGCGCTTCCCGTTACACCGCACCACGATGAGCGCTGCCGGCATTAGGTGGGCGGGGAGCGGTAATCCCAGCCTGGTTTTCAGAGCCAGCCCTCATGTGTAAAGTCTCGTTTTGGGCCGCTGCCTTGGTTAGCAGAAAACGCAGTGGAACGAGGCGGTCGGTGCAGGACAGATGTGCTTCCCTGGATTGGAGCCAGCGGGTGGCTCTTAGAAGCGAGCAGGTCCCTCCAGGCTTTCCCCTGGGACTCGGGTGGTACCGGCAGGCTTTCAGGAAACACGCGGGTGCCCTAGAGTCTGGGTTCAGCTCTGTTTTAAAATAGAAGTCTGTTACCTCATCACCATGATTTGCTAAAAAGAAAAATGGGAATTTGTGTGTTCTAGGATGCTTCCTAACCCATTCAGCACTGATCCTAAATAATCTCCAGGATCCACGCGGGAGGATTGCGTCCTGCCGGGGATGGTGAAGGGTGGCCTGGGGACACCCTCCAGCTGCCACCCCTCCTGGCATCTCCTTTGTGCCCGAGGCCGCTCCTTGTGCAGATCCAATGCCAGGGCCAAGCGCGGGTCTATCCCGAGCCCCCGCTCCCTTGAGGAGAGGGAAATATACCCCGCCTGACTCCCACCGTGTGCTAGGGAATGCCAAACTTCACAGCCACCTGTAACTTCAGGAACAGCCAAAAGTCTCCTCGGCAGTTATTAGCACGTGTTACTATTTGTTTACATTTAAGTTATGCTTATTAATATGCACAGGTAGGGCAGGCAGCCCTTAGCAAATTAATTAATGGAAATAATACATTAAAAATCAGTCAGTGGTTGTAAAACACCATCATGGTCTATTGCTCTTAAGTAAGAAACGAGTTCTTTGTAGCGAGTAGGTGAAATTGTTGGCTGTGCTATTTTGCAGTCCCAAGATCATTACGGTCTGGGACTGAGAGGGGCAGCTCTGATCGGGTTCCTGCTTTTAGTTTCTAAGCTTTCGGTCACAAGCTGGGCAGCCCACTTTTCCATCAAATAATCGACAAAGTTATGATGAGCTAATAAAGTTACAATAAACTGCACTTACTAAATTGAAAAATATTATATTTTTTCCAAAATACAATACAATTCCAAATTTTTTTATTTTCTGTTTAAGAGGAGAGATGGTTTTATTTTAAATGTTTTTGTTTTCATCATATATACTACAGCTAGCACTGCATGCTAGGTTATAACGCTTTAAAAAATGTCCTTTATCTTAAATGGAGAAAACCAGGAAAACTTAGACCTCAGCACTTCTCTGCTGCTATTCTACTTTTCTATTTTTTCTTGCTGCTAATTGGATTAAAAGCTGTTTGTGTTACTATGGCGTCCGGGGAGGAGATTACTGTCTGTGAAGATGAAGTAAGGTAAAAAATCAGGACCGTGGTATGAGCAGATTTGGAAAGATATCCACAGTTCCAGTGGTCACTTATGATTGTATCTAAACTTTAAAAATTGCTTAAATAAAAGGATATCTTGCCAGATCTCTTCCCCTGTGAGTGTTTGTGTGTGCGTTTCTGCATGATGTAGGTAATATTTATGAGATTGCAGACAAATCTGTTAAAACAGCTAAACTGGCCATCCTATTTTTTGAGTCTAAAAGGCTGAAACACTTTCTTTGAGACCAATCAAATACTGTATTTTAATGCCTACCAGGAAATAGCAGAACTGTCCAGGAGCATCTGAATGCTAAGTGTATTTTGTAACCTAATGTCACCTGAAATTGTAGATTTAAAGGCTTTTAGAGGTTAGATGGATATCTGTGTCTTTGTACTGTGTTTGTCAAAGTGAGTCTGTTTAACTGTCGGTTTATATTTTGTGATATTTTGTCATATCTGAATATTTGAAAAAACATGAAAATATGAGCAGTTCTGTAAGGTTACTCTTTCAAGTCTCATTTTTCATTTGCAAAAAACAACTTGCCCTGACCCAGTAAAGCTTTGAACTGCAGACATCAGGAATTGAACTTTCAACAACAATTAATTTACTTTGTTGGTTTTTCCTTAGGTCTCGGTACAGCCACTTAGAGAAGATGACAGATTTGGTGGCTGTTTGGGAAGTAGCTTTAAGTGATGGTGTTCATAAGATTGAATTTGAACATGGGACCACTTCAGGAAAACGTGTTGTCTATGTTGATGGAAAGGTGAAATTGCTATGTGCTCAAAATTCACTGTGATACAGATTATATAAGTGCACTTCCATGCAACATGCATCAGAGCAAACAAAAGACTAATAAATGCAAGTGAGGTACATTCAGTTGATTAACTTTACCTGATTTACTGAACTGCATCGTTCTTTTTTTCAGTTCCAGTTAAGGTGTGAGTATTCATGAAGTGCTTTGCTGTCTTTGGACAGAGGCACTCTGTGCATACAAACCACCGTGTATGCATTCATTCCCAAATAACAGTTCAGTACTGAGCTGTCTCCTGAGTTTCAATTCAGTATTTTTAACATTAAAACATGCACTCAGATCTCTCAATTAATACCCACTGTCTTTGTTTTATTCTACAGGAAGAAATAAGAAAAGACTGGATGTTTAAATTAGTGGGTAAAGAAACATTCACTGTTGGAGCTACTAAAACAAAAGCTGCTATTAACATAGATGCAGTCAGTGGCTTTGCATATGAATATACTTTGGAGATCAATGGAAAGAGTCTGAAGAAATATATGGAAAACAGGTTAAAAACAACCAATACTTGGATATTGAACTTGGATGGTACGGACTATAGAATTGTTCTAGGTAAGTAAACACTGAATGACTCCATGTTGCTGCCTTTGAAAATACTTGTGTGCATTTAATAACTGGTAATTAAGAGAAAGTGCAGTTCAGTGGGTAGCACTGGTGCAGTATAAAATCTTGAGTGGTCTGGAAGTTTGGAATGAGATGCCAAAGACAATCTGAAAAACAATGGTCTTGTTACACACACGTGAACCTACAGCACTGTGGTCTAGATTTAAAAACAAAGAAAAGAAAAAAAAAGGTTTGGAGGCATTATGGCTGCTGCATCCATAGAGCTGCTCTAGCAAGACAGTTCTGCAGGTGAAGCCTCTTATAGAAGTGTTATCTGTGTTGTGATCAAACCCAGTGTTTGTTCTGCAGGTGCCCAGGCTTTCCCTCCAACAATCATCAGCCAAAGTCTATCTGAGGAAGTGTGACAGTTTCTACTTGTTTGATAGATTAATGAGCATCCTTTTTTCTGCCTCACTTCTTAACTACAAATTTAATCTAAAAACTTTTATATTATATTGTTTCACTATTTTAATAAGCAGGCAATACATCTCTTCTGCCCCCCGCTTAGACACATAACAAGCAGCCAGGAGGCAGGGACCCCCTGAGGAATTTGTCCATGGCATCTAGTGGGAAAAGTTCCACTTAGGTATTGCTGTATGGTTAGATCTGGAAACAAGAGATCTTGGACTATGATTTTTATAAAGCCTCAGGACATAACGAACTGCCCTAAGATGAAGGGGGGCAGTGAAGAAAAGCAACTTTTATGGCAGAAACAGATAAGTCTCCTCACAGGATTTTAATCTCTCTATGCTTACTGGAAAGGCAAGCAGGGATCAGCTCTCTGCTGATGACCTGTGGATGACAGTGTCAGTAATGTGAATTCTAGAGCAAAATAATTTAAGAAGAATGTGCTGGAAGAAGTAAAAGAATATTCTGTTTCAAATGGAAAAAAATCTAAGATTGATATTTACAGTGGTACTTGGGTTTTGAGAGATTTTGAAGAATACAAACAGTTCGATGGATGTTAAATAATGCTGCTTTTGAATTAAACCAACCTGGAAAAAATATTAGAGCTTCACTGAATAAATGGCACTCAGATAATTAGCAGAAATTATTTCATTTTTCTGTCTTCAAGTTTTTCAGTTTAAGACTGTCAGGATATTTCTGGCAATATTCTGAGCAACCCAGAGTCAATAGCCAGGGCTAGGGAGAGGTAAAAATGTATGTTCAAAGCTAAAGTTGTTTGCTCATTGTTGAGAGCCTCCCCATCCTGCTATGAGAGCAAATTCTGTAGCTCAGGGACTTTGGCTAATTAGAAACTTCTTTTGGGAATTGAAAGTAAAATTCAACGGATTTTTAAAATTCCTAGATCCTTGTCTATAGGGGGGAAAAACACCTTGTTCTTTCTACTTTCTGTTTTCCTTTTCCTTCACAGAAAAGGACACTATGGATGTGTGGTGCAATGGTGAAAAAATGGAAACAGCGGTACGTGATCCCTTCCAAAGGCTCTTCCCAGCCTATGGCTACATACCCAAAGCTTAGCAAAATATGCTTGTCTTTCTGTCACATCTGCATTAGTTTTTAGAGCAGGCTGGCAGGTAGAAAGCTTAATCTGTTTGGTGTTTTTTTTGTATTATGATGGCTGTCAATACGCATACAAGCTAGGCTTCCCCCTCCTTGAAGGATGTGTCAAAGTGGTTACTACTGCCACAAGAAAGCCCTTGGATGAGCACAAATTGTAAAATCAACAGTGGTGCTATACCTGAGAGTAGGATGAAAATTCACCAAATCATGGGACAGCCTGGGTTGGAGGGAACCTTAAATATCATCTCGTTATAACCCCCCTGCCATCACAGGGACACTTTCCACTAGACCAGTTTGGTCAGAGCTCCGTTTCTATAGAAGTGCGTGGAAGAAACCCCCTTTCCAGTAAATCAGATTTTCTGCTCCTGATAGCTCTCAGCCTTTTCTATAATGTAATAAATGCTCTAGAAGATATTCTTGCAAGCTGCATGTGCAGGTTTAGTTGTCAAACTGTGCTTCCATTAGAGCGGCACACGGATTGTTCTGCTCTCCCAAAGATGACACAGCTGTGCATGGCAAAATCTGTAATAGGATATTATGTAACTGCAGCAGGAGCCCAAAACACACAATTCAAAATACACAACTGGTACTCAATCCAGGGACCTCTTTCTGCATTCTGCTGTAGAAGGCATCCTAAATACTTCACCTTTTACTGCCACTTCAGTATAAGTTTGTGTGGCACTTACTAGCTGTACAGCACAACTGGGCAGCAAGATGCTTTTTCTATTTTTGTTTACTAACATGGATCAGTAATATGAACTCACAAACTCCAACTTTACCATTTTGATTGTCATCTGATGCCCACAAATCTTTAACTGGACACACTGACAAAGCCCTGCCTGAAATTCTGGAGCTTTGTTAAGTTTTGGGGCTGTATTTGTTGCAGGTACCTATGGCTGCTGTAATGTGGAAACTACAAGTGATCTTGACACTGACACACTCAAGCTTTTTCATTTGCTAAAATATCACGTGTCTCTTTTTATTCTTGTCTCTTCCTCCCAGGGTGAATTTGTCGAAGATGGGACTGAAACTCACTTCACTGTTGCTGATCACAGCTGTTGCATTAAGGCTGTCAGTAGTGGGAAACGAAAGGAGGGAATTATTCATACCCTTATTGTGAACAACAGAGAAATCCCAGAGGCTGTGGAGTAGCCTCTAGTTAACTGATTATTGTAGGACTAAGATCAGGAATTTTCAATTACTGTGGTAATTATTTTAATATGTACTACTTGGTACATCTAGTTTGTGCTGGGTTTATTTTCTAGTTTCTGTATATGAAATTATTCTTTTTGAGGACCAGATGAAAATAATTATATGCAACATTAGCAGTTTTTAAAAAACTATATATATAGAATGTATATTATATCACTAAGTGTGGAGAACACTGGTGAACTTAAGTAGAAATTATACACTAGGAAAAATCTCGCTATAATAAAATGGAAGATAAATATTCAGTTACACCGAATCCTTATAAACTTCAGGTGTATGTGGAGGGAGGAGAAAGCATGTGCTGGGCATTGGAATAAACTGTTAAAGCTTTCTCAATAATTATTTTTTTTCTATTAAACTGACTACAAACCTTTTCAGGTGCAGTTAAGAGTTACAGAGTTAATAAAAAGGTTATTAATGAAACACATTGTTACCAATACTTGTGTAACAGTATTAAAGTAACACTGAGTTACGAAAACTGTTTTTTTTTTTATTCCAAGTAGGAGAAAGATGTTACATTGTGCCAAAAAATCCTTTAGGTTTTCTGAAAACTTAGAAATTGTTAGAAATTGTTGCAGTAGTTCAGAAACTCTGTACTGAGTTTTTTCAAAAAAGAAAGAAGAATTCCTGCCATGAAATTGCTTTAAAAAATGAAATCTCTTGAACCAAACTGAAATAAGAGCTTATCCTTGTTCAGCGCTGTCTAACCTTAAATCTACAGCTCTGTGTTTTCATGGCAGTAATGTGTGAATTGAGAAACATGAGGAAAAAGGGAACAGAAGTAGAAAAGAATTTATTGATTAAATGAAATAGTTAAAATAGGAATAGACTCTTAAGAGCAACCTTGGGATTTCCTGAGAACAAAATTCATGTCTGTTAGAGGCTCACACACTATGAAAATACCTTTTCAAAAATAGGTATAACTAATCTTTAAACTCAGAAAAAAAAAAACTAACCAATATATGAATATATTAATTTAAAAGTTTCTTTTGTAATGGTTTAAAAAAATTTCCACTTGCAACCTCACTTAAAAGTTCAGAATTAGACTTTTATAACTTAATTTCTTCTGGACTTGTGAGTGGTTCCTAGCTCTATGAATACTAGCTTAGGAGTTGCAGGTGCAATACAAGTACCTTGGGAATTCATTAACAAATTATTTTGAATAGTTGTATTAAATGCTACTTTCATCTGTGTTTTAGAGATCAGATGCTCTCCATTAGCACAGTGCTTTGCCTGTGGGTGAAATGCTTTTCATACGACAACACTGTTGTTTTTGAATGGTTTTATGTGAGCCCCTCTCCTCCCCAGGTAGTGACAGTTTTGACTACAGGTGACGTCAGGTGAGAGGCTGACCTGATACTGACAGGTGAGGTACTGAAGAGGAGCGTTTATTTCTGTATTACAGCACTGCTTTAACCTGTTTTGGTGTTTTAGGCCCAGAACTGGTGGGACAGTTCAGACAAATCTGGTAGTAGCTTTTTATTTGGGGTAACACATCTGTTTTAAACGCTGTTAACATCAGGCATAGTTTTAGACTTCAGTAGAGAAAGTTTCCAAGTACCTGAGCGCTGGACTGAATCCCCTTTGACAGTGGAATTCCTATAATGGCTCTTGGGCTTTTCCATGTGCTGGCTTCAGGTTACTGCAGAAGCAATGTGGGCATACCTGGCTACAAGGCTGACAGTGTAATCTTTAAAAGATATTGGTAAAGGTAGATTATTGGAGATCATTTTCAAGCTGTACTTTGAACCAGTTCTTTACTATTTTGTAGCCTTTCAAAGAGATTTGAAATTATCCAAACATTGCTGAGAAATCTGAAGCTCAAATACAGTCCAAATCACATTCTTAAGACCATATGAAAAAATACAAGTTAACTGATAGTGACATTCATACTTTTAATTTTGAATACATGCATCTACAATGCTTGCAATAACTAATAAAACCTATTACAGCAACTACTGTTGGATATCGTGCAGTATTGTCTCATGTTTGTCACAACTACGTGTATTTAATAGCTTATCTCTAACTAGGAAACAGCTTTTATCTGCTACATTCACCTATTTAAGTCAAAAGAAAATTTAGGAATCAAAGGCACAACCAAGACTTTTTGTTTCACTGACATATGCAACATCTCAGATTAAGAAAATGCAATAGAAAAATGACAACCTATGCAAGCATCACGTGTATAGTCCCCTGCTCAGAACACTGAAAGGTAAAAAGTAAATGACCATCTAAATGTTAAACTGTATTTTGGGATGCTCTGCCTTCTGTTTCCACTCACAGACAATTTTGTCCTAATCTCCTTAAGGTATTGCCTTACTCTTTTGTTCATGGATATTTTGGAGTATTTTGTATGAGGCACTTTTACCACAGCACATTACTAAGTAGAGCATTCTCTTAAATCTAAGCACTTTACTTTGTTCTGAGGGGATCTTCAAAACAGCTGCAGTTCTGAGTAATTCTCACTCAGGATGCTGCTGTTTTCAGCTGCATAATGCTTAGACATCGGGGAACAAGTCAGCAGATATTGTGGAAGGGCCCCAACACTGTTGTAAATGACAAAGGTGTCAGGATTGGCCATATCGTTTACCAAGCTGTCATATATCCTAAAGGCATCCCCCTTCACAGCCAGAGGCATAATAATATTAGACTCGCCTTTAGTGTATAAGCCTGTTAATACTTCAGCCTCAAACACGTACACTTTAGAGTCCATTTCCCCCATAGCTTTATCCTCGATAAGGTTTCTTGGGTTCCTTTTAAAGTAGATGCCAGGTCCATAATTTTGTTCTGGAAAAAGAAAAAAATTTTCAGAAGAAGACAAAGTGTTCAACAACTGGTTCTTTTGGGGTGGTAGTTCCAAGAGGCTGCTGCTTGATTCAGGATTACACATGAAGTTACTGCTCAATATGTGCCATCTTTTTGGAAGGATGTTTGATTAACTGCTACTTCAGTGATAACCATTCAGATGTAACTGTTAATACAGTGATTGAAACATCAAGGTCTAAAGTATTTATATAAATATATGATTGCCACTTCAATTATCCCGGATCTGACAAGCACCAAAGGCAGCAAGATTTTAATAATGCAACCGACAAAAAAAAGCTTTGATATTTATAACAAGAGTGTCACATAAAAGTGCTGTTACAGTTTCATGTGGAAAAGTGCAAGGATATTAGACCATCATCCTATTTACTGCTCTCAAAGTGTGGAAATGTGCCATGTACATTGCATAGACAAAGAAAGTCAAATCTCCACTTTGAACGGTTTACTGCCTGAAATCCCAATTCTGCAGTCGACAAGCAAAATATAACACCCTTCACCTATTGCAGGATGAAGCACTAAAAGCTTATTCTTTCCCTTTCTGAAAACATCTGTCTACTACAATATTTCGTAGAGACCACAATTTCTTCCGAGCGTGCTGCCATCTGAATGGCAGCTGAGCAGTCAGATTATGTGCTGTCTCTGACCACACCTGATCTGAGCACGGGGCTGGGCTAGACAGCCTTCCCAAGTACCTTCAGCCTCAGTATTCTGTGATGACTTTGAACATGTTTTAAGCAACAAGCTGCTGAGTGCATGTTTGCAGCAGGTAAATAAGGACCTTGACTTTCTTTAAAGAGTGATGCAAAATAATAAAACTTGGAAGTGGAATTATGTATAAAGTAACAATTCTGTCAGTAGTGTTTGGGGCAGGCTTGATTGAATCCAGGCTTGTTGTCCCAGAGCCTTACTGGCTTTACAGTATCAGGGAGGGAAACCTTACTCTAGATAATAAAGTAAGCTCATACCAATCTAAATGCACATGAGAAACAATTATTGTTTAGGAATAATATTTTTTTTCAGATTTTAACCCGAATTTAGTAGTCAGTCACTGTTCATTTTGATTAAAGATGCCAAAGCAAGTTCTTACCTGTTGGTGGAGAATACATCCTGTGAAATCCAGTCTGGCAAACTGAACTACAGAACTCAGCAGGAACGTTCTGGTACAGCTTGTGGGTTATTTTGGAGATACCTTGTCTTTCTTCTATTCTTTTTTTCATTTGTTGGAATGCATCAGAGAGAAGAGGATTATGTATCTTTTCAATCTGTAACATAAATAAATAACACTGTAGTATAAGCAGAGACCAATATCCATGCTATGTTCTTCAGTGCAAGAACCTTTGATTTAATTTATATGCATTGACCGCATGGCAGATCAAGTATCTGAAGTGTGCAACTGATCCAAGGAAAAAAAACCATACCACTATCCTCATTGAAATCAGTAGGAATATTTCCTCTTGTACTGATTTCCAGTACTTGAGTTGTGCTGAACAGATTGAGTATCTCATACGTGAGAATAAGCTGTGTGGCTGTTACAGCTTAGTCTTGTCAAGAACTGCAAGTGTCCAGCAAGGCGTGGAGAACCTCAGCTCCCACTGATCAAAACTTTACAGCTGTCAGGGAAAAAGGGGGCAGAGAAGAGCGTCTGTCACTTGCGTCCACAGTGCCCGGCTGTGTGCAATGTAAATAATCACACAGAACCTCGGGCAAACTGGCTCCACCAGTGGGCAGCCACAGCCCCATGGCAAAGGGCAGTGCCAGGGGCCTGCAAGGCTCTTCTCCAGAGCCCTCTCATGCCAGACTGCTGAGCTAGAAACAAGCAGGGGCTGTAATACTTCTGCTCTCTTATCTCAGTTAAATGAGCTACAACTGGTCTCCAGTGCAGCATTGTTTTAAATTCTGATGTAACTTTTGCGTTGAGACTCAGCAAAGTTTTTAGTTGTAGTGGTTTTGAATCTAGGCCTTCCTTGGTGATCAGGTTGTAACCAAGGAACCAAGGTCATGTTCCCAGTATTTCATATGATTTTACGTAAGCAAGAGTATAAATAAGGAGAGAGAGGAAGCTCTCGCTCTTTCTTCCGGTGGACCCAAGGTGGAGGTAACTCTACTATCGCTCTGCCCGGGTGAGGGAGTGAGGCCTGGCGTGTCTGGTTGGCCTTGAGAGGCGGACAGTGCTGTGGTAGCTGTGTGGTGTGGCTCACTTCCTCTCGAGGGGAGTATTTAACTTTTTGTCCCTTTTTGTCCCTTTTGTATCCCTTTTTGTCCTTTTTTCCCTTTTCCCTTTCCCTTCCCTTTCCCTTTTGGGGAGTTCCCTTTTGTTGGTAGTGTGTATATAGTTTTCTTTATATATATATATAAATTTGAAATTTATTCGGTTTGGGTTCTTTTGGTTTTTTTTCGGTCGGCTGGGAGAATGTGAAAGGGAGGGGGAAGGTTTTGTCCCCGGGGTCCAGGCACTTGGCTGGGAGCCAAGTCCAACCTGGGACATTAGTTCTGCAGATCAAGAAGCATTTGGTGGGTATTTACTCTCATTTCAATGTTAATACCTTTCTCTTAGGAAAGGCAGTTCGGCCCATGGCAGTGGGGTTTCCACTTACTCAGTTACTACCCCAGCACACAAATTCCTGTTTACAAACTTCTGTATTTCTCTGCCTTGCACAGCCTCATCCACCTCCTGTTCAGTAAAACACTGACAACCCAAGCAAGATCCCAGCTTCAACACATAATCAGATCAGAGCTCTGGCAAATTCAGTTGCTAATTGTTGGTGTCAAGCTCACAAAAAGAAAACAGGGACACTGCTTTAGTGTCCTGGAATATTGAACTCCATCTACCATCCATACAATCTCATATTTGTCTAGTCCTATAGAGGAACATTTGAAGCATGAAATATCAGGAAGAATATACAGTACAATTAAAAAGACTACTCAGAATTTCATCACTTTTTGAGTGATTATTTGCATTATGTTTGAAATACTTATTATTAGGAGTAAAGACCGCATCTGTTTTAAGGCTTAGCCTGACTTGATCTTAATTTTTAAAAGCAATATATTGAAATAGTTCATCAGAGTCTTTTAGGCATACATTAAACATGTTATTTCAAAAATATGAGCTGAGAATCAGTTTTGCCCTCTTTACCTTGAGAACATGAAGTCCAGCTTTTTCAAACTGTTTCTGTCTGTCTTTAAACTCCTGGAGGTTTGACTCTACTGGTAAAATCTTGATGGATGTAGTAATATTTGCGTTGTGAAGGTCTTCTTCTGAAAGTTGACCTGCTTCTGGTTGGCCTGGATATCAAAAAGGGAGTAAAATTTTCATGTATCATAATGTATGAAGCAAAAGGAAGGGGGAGAGATCCAGTACTTTACTTGGTAGTTAAGAACAAAGGATGTTAAGTATTCTCTGAAGTAATGTCAGAGGCTAACACTGAGAGAGACATATATATATATAAATGTATTCTATTTTTCTATATTTACTATAAAGAAACTAGAGAGAGAGGAAACCAAAAAAGAGCACTTTATATTTTCCATTACCTTTCTCCACAGCCCAACCTTCATATAAAGGTATCTATATTGAATAGCTATACAAACATGAATTAAAATCAGCCACTCAGTAGCTTTCTGTAATGCCACTAGTTGTATCAGCTGTTCGTGAAAGCCAAGGACTCTGCAGAACAAGTCCACTGCTGAGTCCTGCAACAGTGGTCCAGCTGTAGCCAGCAAAAGAGCTCAGCAAAGGTTAATCAAGCGCAAATTTTGTAAGTCTCCATAGGCCAGGCTTTAAAGTGAAGGTGTCCTGGAGGGAGCCCCACCGCTACAGCTGATTGCACATCACAGCCAGCCTCTGTATAAACTGTGCCCTACTGGGGGTACTGCCAAAAAAAGCACAGGAACATCAGTAATTAAAGCAATACTCAGTATGTGTGTGTGAACTGAATGCACGCCTGTCCACTCTCAGCAGTACTAGGATATACATTGCTTCATAATTGACCTTATTTAAGCACTTATTTACTTAATTAGTCACTGTGTACATACACATCGAGTGGAGCAGTTTCTTTTGTTCAGCTATAGTCTTCTCTTGCATACGAAGGAGCAAATTCTCAGTTGTCAGCACTGCATCAATCAGAGCATCAGGAGGGCCTTTAAATTCCAGTGTTGCTTTTCCACCTCTCACTTCTTCTGACACACATACACTAGAAGGCATATCTTGATAGAGTTCTGCAAACTCGTTTTTACCGAGGCAAAAAATGTAGTTGTTTTTAATAACAGCATGGCGACCTTCCTGAATTTGTACCACTCTCTGCAGCCATGATTCTGCTGCTTCCACTGCTGTGCGTGTTCTCCCTGTAATTGCAATCACTTTTTCTTCATTTGCAGTGTCTTTTATGCTTTGGATGCCTGACTCTGTACCTGGAAGAAAGGCAAGGGCATTGGAAGAGTGTAGAGCTTTCAAGTGATGACACAAATTCCTACTTGTAATCCAAGCAGGAAGAAAGTGGTGTGCAAGAAACACTACTCTTCTGTATGCTCAAAACAGAGATTAGACACGAGGAGGTAAGGTTTTCAGGAACCGCACACACACACACATTTGCAGAATTTATTTGCCTTTCGCTAAATGACTTCCAACAAGTTAGGCACTGACAATGATTTTTGTTTAAAAATCTTAAGAGGGACTGCCCAGTTCCATTCCTATTAATGTAAAAAGACACAGTGCTCACGCACTTTTACCTCCCCCTTTTCTCCAAGACACATATGCAAATATTAAGTTCTTTTTAAAGGAAGGTGATTTTGGATTCTCAAATCTGGAGTGTTCATTTACTTGAAATACCCCTTCCATTCATTACTTACTCAATGGATCACTTCTGTTCTCCAGTCTGTGTTTTGCTGAATAGAATTTTCTCTGGAAAACCTTGAAAGATAGAAGTTTAGGAACAGTTTACAATCTCTGTTGTCAAAAATGCAATATATCTCTTCAAAACTCTGTCAGATAAGCAGTTTACAGCTGTAGTTACACCCTGCACATACCCGTGGCCCCCAAATTCTGTAATTGTTAAAGGCTGGCATTTGTCAGCTTTTCCCAAAATGCTACTCCTGACAATATCAAATGCATTCCTGTTCTTCTACATCTCCTACGGTTAAAGACACCTTACACACTGAATGGCACCTTAACCAACTCCTTGTGGTTGTGGCATATCTGGAACTTACTCAACCACATAAGAAAAGGTGTTTATTACCTACAGTTTAATGCTGACGAACCTTTACTCAGTTTCAAAATTCAGACTATTCCCCTGCCTTTAACCCAAACTCCTCTTTGTGATCCCACATGGAAAACCTCAAAGAGGCTGCTAGGCAATGGATTAGCAAACTGCATTTCCTTTCTCATTCAGCAAAAAGAGGTTTTGCTGTACCCTGATTATCAAGGAACTAAGTGATGAGCACACAGCTGTCAGACAGCTTCTGTTAGAGTTTATGGGACTGTTACAGAACATGGATCTGCTCTTAGAATCACAGAATGGTTTGAGTTGGAAGGGACTTTAAAAAATCATCTAGTTCCAACTCCCCTCCACCAAGTTCTTGCACATGTTGAAAGAATGGATGGTTGAAGTTGAACGGGAACAAAAGCAAACTCTATACTCTTATAATGGATGGCTATCTGACATCAGATAAATATCCAAAAGGGGGGAAATGGCACACTGTCTGCTTGAAACCCTTCTATTAAGTCATATAATCTGACAGTGTTTTGCCCTAGGAACTTCATACCAAAAAAAAAATCGTTAAAAGAAATTTCCTGAGAAGGAATAAGTTTATTCCATACTGAGTGAAGAGTGGACTCTTATAAATTCATTGACAGTCATGAGAATTTCAAAGCTCTCTCCCCTTTTATCAGACCATAGGGTGAAGACTTCCAGTTTAGTGAAGAGAAAATAAAGATTTGCAAAGATTTATACCTAATAATGAAACAAATAGTTTCATAAAGGGACCTGCTGCTCACCGATGCTGTTAAGTAGTACAGACTACAGACTACCTTCATTTTTAGTCATCTACGTGAATATTTTTACAGTTCTGTGTTTTCCTTATGGGTAGTTAACAATAAATATGTTACCTGATAGGCAATATAGTCATCTGGGCAAACGACAAACTGCACTTCTCTCTTCTTCTCGGGGTGTGCCCTGGCAAAATTTAAAACCTCTTCAATCATGGCCTCTGCCACTATATCAACAGGCAGCTTTAATGACCATTTTACTGGAAAAGAAATTGAGCAACATTGCTCATCCTGGCTCAGGCATCTTTTCACTGCATGCTTTAATTCCTGCAGGAAAAACAAGTATTTCAGTCCTCACATCACCCAACATGAAAATCCATTGAAACCCAATGTAACTGATCATCACCTCATACTGCAACACCAGCAGTTCGTGTTCTTTCAATACCACGTGCAGTACAAACTCACAAGGCAGATCATACCCTTCTGTTACTATGAGTTCCTTATAATGTGTCGAAAAAATAAGACAATTATTCAGTTCCTTCTGAAGACCTGGACCAGCTTTTTGCAGCAGTCTTGAAAATGGGCTGGGAGGATTCCCACGTTTAAATATGCGGTTAACAACAGCTGTAGTCTGCAAGGCAAGAGTGCAAGTTTCAGTGTACTTCAAGTTTACTACTTGCAAGCTTTTATGTTACAGAGAGCATTCTTTATAGCCACAATTCCTGTAAAAAAGCCAGACTGCAGCACATCAGCTGCTTGAAAAGTTTTCCTACTACTTATTACTACGGGCAGCACTGGAACACATTGAAGTATCCACCTTGAAGTAGCAGTAAATGCAGATATTTTCAGAAACAAGCAGTGTGCACAAGAGCTGTTCCAGTCATCAGAGAGTATTCAACTCAGTTTTACTGCCACTATCGAAGTGACCCACATGTGCCTCATCCAATCCAATCCTGCTGCCAATTATCAAGCAGGAGAGCACTATGGCTATGCCCTGTTTAAAGGTAAGGTGAACATCATCTGTATAAGCTATTTTCAGCTGTTTCAGTGGTTTTTTAGATATCTGCAGTAATGACATATATGAGAACATAAATTATAGGGAAAAAAAAGCAAAGCAGAAAGTAAGAGTAGAATTCTAGGGAATGCGTGATAAAATGTGAATTCCCATGACGTTATAAGAAGGAAATAAATCTTAACAAAGAGATATATTGTTACCAATCTCTAGCTGCTTCCTATTATATCATAACAGCAGGTATACAAAAAAAGAAATAAAACTTTCTGAAGTTTAATATCTGTTAAGAAAAAAAGAAACAAATCATAGTTCCTTGCCACTATAATTTATTTACCACATAAAACATTCTCAGCAGGTTGAGAAAAAAACTATTTAGTGGACCGATTAAAAATGTGTTCTGAACTCTTGGGCTCCAAATCCTGTAAAGACTTGGAGGCAATACCATGTTCAATAAATTTCAGGACAGACTTACCTCCTGCTCATCAAGGTATCCTCTTGTGATGCGCAAGTGAATGCCTCCACATGTGATGGAAGTTAAAGACTGGCTTGGTGAAGATGACACAGTTCCCTGAAGTGAACTGGTATCATTCAGAAACTTTTCACAGGCCTTCTTAATTTCTGCAACTGTAGCCTCATCGATGTTCACCAGGCGGATTTCCCTGAGAAGGCTTGGTGGAGGTACCTCAACAAATTGCCTTACAGCCATTACAATCACCTGAACACACAACTCAAGTGGGAAGCCAAGGACACCTGAGCTCACTGCTGGGATAGCCACAGACTTTATGGCACTTTGTGGAGCACTAACATAATGCAGAATATTCATAATAGCCTTATCAAGTAGGCGACAACATTTTTCCTTTTCAGAAGCATCCCACTTTGGACCAACTGCATGAATTATCGCCTTACAAGGAAGCTTCCCTGCACCTGTTACTGCTATGTCGCCAACTCGGAGTCTGCCATACTTCTGAACAAAAAAGTTGCTTTCCTCTTGTATTTCTGACCCTCCAGCTGCCACAAGGGCGAGGGCAAGACTTCCTTTATGCTGTAGGAATTCATTGGCTGCATTCACCAAGGCATCAACCTTGTGTCTTGTGAGATCACCCTTACAAACACAAATGTCAATTCCCTTCAGTTCTTTCCTGTATACTTCAAGAGTGCTTTTGAAGGTCAACACACAAGCAAACTTTTGGGAAATGAGATTACTTAGACAACTGTCTCTTCTCTTAAAAGCTTCATAGGCATCTTTATTGATGGGCATCATCAAGCTGACCTCATCCATTACCATGCTTGACCCTAGGATACAGAATATAAAGTGAAATAGAAGGTACTACTGTCAAAACATTGCTTTTTATAAAGAAGTGTAGTTTATAGCTCTCAGTTTTATCCTACTGTCATTACTAAGCAATAGTTTTTACACAGTGTGATCTTCTCCCTCCCCTTTTCAGAGGTGTAGAGAGCCCGACCAATCAAAGAGAGTCACTAGAAGATGACAAGAACAGCATCACTGAGCCTGTGGTGACTTGAGGGTTTGGGTTTGCCTTTTTTTTTTTTTTTACATGAGAAGTAAGTTTGGTTAAGATGTGTCTCCTCCTGGCACTTGTGTTCTCTCTCCTTCCTCCTGTTTGTTCTCCCCACCATTAGGTTGACACAGCCATTGTTGGGGACATAGCATTCAGTGAATCAGTGACATAATCTGAACTTAAAAAATATTAAGCATGCTAGAAAACTTAATTTTATTTAGAGCCCCAGCCTCAAAAGACTGATGCAGCAGCACAACTGAATGGGCTGAGAATAAATGGTGAGAAGGAGGATAAAGAAGCAGACAGGGCTTTGTTACCTGGCTGCAGTGTCACCGTGATGCTGGGCTGCATTTGACACTAAAACTTCAGCTGAGAAAGCAAAATGAAGCCACGCCATCATCAGAGCTTCAAAATGCTTGCAAAAGCAGAAAAAATCACTTCTTCCCCTCCAAGATTTTTTTGCTGAGCAGGCTGAAGATTGGCTCCGCCCTCTCCGGGGCATTCTTAGCGTTTTGTTGCTGATTTCCCGGAAGGGCCAAGGATAAGCACCCCAGGCGTTTGCAGTGACTCAGCCACACCAGTAGAGGAACAGTTGCCGATAGGTTAATTTAACTGTGCCACAGAGACCCTGTGAGAGCTTTAATTCTGTGAGTCTTGTTTGGTCTACAGTTAAAGGCCTAGAGCAAGTTGTTTCTTTCTATGGAACTGTGTTCAGAAAGGCTTTTGAAACTACTTTTTTTTAGGGAACAAAGATCACTTGGGGCGGTTTTTACATTATCGCTATGGCTATACAGCCCTCTCCTGGCAGATATCAGCAGTGCTGTATGCGGCCATTATGTTAATTAGTTTAAATCAATTTCTGTAAGTTTCATCAAACTTCCCTCCAGGGTATGCTGCCTGCTTGTACAAAAGCGTCTAACGTTCTGCAGTTTTAAAGCACAGACACCGATTCATCCAAACACTTCTGAGCTCTTGCTTTTTTAAGGAGAAACGAAAGCAAATCCCGCTGAAGTAATCAATAGTAATGTTGATTAATTATCTTGTCCAATTAATATTAATTCACATTAGTTATGAATTTCAGGTTGCTTTTGGCTATTCCACCTCGAAGTTTTCCAGTTTGATGGCCGTGGCTGGCAATTTTCAACTTACATACAGGCACACACTTGCACACACTTCGCAGATGGCTAAATGAGAGACTTACCTAAACCGATCTTCTCTTCCGAGGTCCTTGCAAAGTAACCCTATCGGAGAACAAAAAAAAAAAAAAAAAAAAAAAAGAGAGAGAAATTAAAAGAGAAACTACATGTTACAAGTAGCAATGTAGATGGGCTGCCTTCCTACGGGAGCGGTTCTATTGCAAACCAAGCCGGCAGCACCGGCGTGTCAAACACCTGTACAAAGTTTTCTGACATTGACAACGCTACGCAGAGCTGCCGAAGCTCTGTAGGCGAGGTTGCCCACAGCATCCTCTGTCCCCGTCTGACCCGCTGGGGCAAGAGGCCGCCAAAAGTCACTTATTCCCGAGCACCATCCAGAGGACGGGACTGTTGTTTCCCCAAGCCCCGCCGGCAGGTCCCGCCGCACCCCCCGCCCCGCGCCGGTACCTGGATGGCCCCCATGGAGCGGCTCGGTGCGGCACTGCCGTGTGCCCCTCGGCGCCCGGAGCTGGGGCAGGGCCCGGGGCGGGGAACAGAGTGCAGCGAGCGGGAAACGAAAGCGAAAGCAGCGGCGATCATGGCGGGGGCGCCGCTACTTGTGCGGCTCTGCCCCGCGCCCGACCCCGGCGACAAGGCGATCCTCAAGCTCCAGGCGTACTTCCAGTCGGGAAAGCGGTCGGGGGGCGGCGAGTGCCGTGTGCGGGCGGGCCCCCAGCCTGGCACCTACTGGGTGGACTTCCATGAGGAGCGAGGTACAGGACGGAGGCCGCAGCTCGACGGGAGGGGGGTGGGGGGAGCGGCTGAGCCGTGCCATGGGCTGGAAAAGGCCGCC
Source organism: Empidonax traillii (assembly GCF_003031625.1). NCBI lineage: Eukaryota > Metazoa > Chordata > Aves > Passeriformes > Tyrannidae > Empidonax > Empidonax traillii. Next base: position 791,511 of record NW_020955642.1, read on the forward strand.
GAGGCACCATCCTGAGCCTCTGGGCAGGGCAGGGATGGGGCATAGACAAGGGAGAGCAGGGCAGGGGGCTCTGGGGCCGCTGGTGGTGCAAAATATGGATTGTGTCAAGAAGAAGTAAGACTATCGTAAGTCTGGATGTTATTTGATGTAAGATCTTTGTCTACGTTCAAACCTAATCAGCAAGAAAGGAGAACTAATCAGTGGAACAGGCAGCAGCCAGCATCCCTTAGTTAGGGGCATCCAGGAACTAACAATCTTTAAGGATGTAGTAAATCAAGCTGTTGATGTATGTGGATGTTTTTGCTAACATGGCAAAGTACTCAAGGTCCATGTACCCTACACCGAACTATATTCGTTATAATGCTAAAAATCACACCTGCAGGTCAAAAAGAACCCTGCCGAGATGAAGGCCCTTCCCCTGAGCATGAGTCAAAGTTAGCTGGGGTTATGTGACTTGTGTGGAAATAACTAACCAATCGTAACAGAGGGGCTGTGCTTGGAAGTTACTGAGTTTCTGTATATAAATAATGGTGCTAAAAGTCAGCTGGGACATGCTTGATTTGTGGAATACCACTGAGCACCCTGGCTTGCAAAACTGTGAAATAAATAAGCAGTGTCTCTCTCGAGTGTGTAATTACTAGCTTGCTTGCACACCAGGTAACAAACCTGATTTTATGTGCAACACGGGTAACCAACACGTTTTCAGGTAACTTTATCAGCCTTATCTGCCTGTCCCCCAAATTACTGCAGATAAGAAGAGCGTGGAATCCCGAACGAATCACGTTTTGGAAATGGGTGCAAAACGCCTGAAGATAGTCATCCAGCCAGGAGAAGAGGACCAGAGCAACAGCCAGGTTACAGCACAGGCCTCCGCCAGCTACAGCATCCCTGCCAGCCCTGTCCTGCCCCAGCAGGAGCAGTGGTCAGCCAGTGGCTGTGGGGACACAGCAAGTGAAGTCCTTACCAAAAAGGTACACCGGGACCAGTGTACCTGGTCACTGTCACAACCTGCCCCACTTGTAGTTCCATGTAATCCTTTATGTTGTACTTCAATATTTCATGATGAGCAAATGTCGAGCAAACACAATCTCAGTAAATAAAATGGGGGCCGGGAACAACTTCTGAGTGCTGGACCAGAGGTCAATCCACACGTGTTTACAGGCAGCATGTTTTCCAGCATGTCAGCCACTACTCCCCAAAGCATCACCCTGGTAGGTTTCGGGCAATAGTGTGCACCTAGGGCTGCTCCCAAAAGGTGGAAGAATTGTATGGGATTTGGATCCCTTCCAGATACACAGATCTCTATTTCAGCATGGTTTGCACCTTCAAGCAGCCCTACTTACTTCCATCCCTTACCTCAGCATTGAGAAAATCTGCTCTGATGTGATGGAGCACAGCAAACATGATTTCAGACACTTTGAACTAGAAGCTATATATAAAAGAAAAGATCAGCTGTGTGTTAGGGACACGGGATAGGGCCAGGCTACATGATGTGGATGTGGCTGTACCGAGACACTGACATCTGGCTCAGAGGGTTTACCCTGTTTTGCATGGTAGCATAGATGTATCTTTTGAGGCATAGCATGTGCTACCATAGTACTTACCTGGCATCTGTACCGGTATACTGCAAATTTCCCTGTCCTTCTGTCTGTGCAAAGTAGACATGTGAACATGTTACTACTTTTCAGAATCCTGTTTTTTGACCTAACCCTGAGTTACTAAAGCATGACTTTGGGGAAATTTTAAAAGAAAGTTAAGAAGTGAAATCTAGAAAGTCTAACAAATTAAGAATAATGAAACATAGCATATATCTGCTGTTAAAACACGTGTCTGCGTCACCTGACACTAAGGGGACAGACAGATTCTTTTGGGGATCCTTGGCAGAATAATGATGGCACTAAGTTGTAGTTACAATGAAAGTTTTGGAGTTTTTTTAACGGGATTTTATGATTAGCATAGCGTAAAATTAATGACTGGAATAGCACAGAATTTCCACTAGCAGAATCAATGTAGGACAATTTTATGAATGGTGTAGCACTGCCTTTGATAGCACAGCTGAGCTTATTGTTTCTAGTTACCTGGACGCTCTGCAAATCATGTAAAATCTTAATACTTGGCTTGCTGTATTGATAGAACAACACAATCTAGACTCAGGAAGCACACAAAAGCTTACACGTCATCCACTCAGCGCTCAAAGGTACCAGAAGACAGTGGAAGTGTGCCTGGCCCCTGGTGGATCGTGAGTCTCATCAACCAGCAGCAGTTCAGTCCGAGATCCCACTTAGGACTTGTAACTGGTTGATTTTGTAGACAGTTCTGCTAAACCTCCCTGTTCTGTGATGGGGTCAACACCACCTGGTTGGCAGGGTGCCTGGGACCTTCAAGGCTATTAAGGAGGGGACTGCTCGGCCTGGTGCCCAGAAACTTTCAGAATGATAGGGAGGGAAAGAAGAAATCTATTTGCTTTGTCTACTTGGTGTGCAGGATTTTTAGGGCTTGATAATGAGGGGGAAAGGGACTGATACACAATGAGCTCAGTCACAGAGGATGGCTTTTTGCCTCATAAAATGGCATTACTTATGCTAACCCCCTTGCCAGAGGCTGGGAGCAGAGAGTGCTGGTCACAGTCTCAAATTAAGTAGCAAAGTTACTGTTTCTGCTCCTGCAATGCCAATGACATTAACAAATTTCATTTTTGCTGCTGACTTAGAAGCAGATTGTGTTACTTGCCTGTGTGTAATGTCCTTATCCATGACATAAAAGAAACACTGTGGGTAAGTATGCTTATTGTAATTTGCCCTTACTGAGATGAACAGGGCTTCTTGCTCAAAGTATAGAAGCAGCAAGCAGAGAACCTTAGAAAAAACTAAGATTGATATATTCTTGTCTTTTCTTTAGATATTTCTTACAGTATCTGCTACTTTGAATACCAGTATGTTCTCTAAAGAGCAAATGAAGAAAATTACCATCATGTGTCCAAACTTAAAGAGAGAAAGAAACCCTGCCACTGATGGCTTTGAGAAATTGACAGGAGATTTTACAGACATTGAAAAAGCTTATCACTACTTTGAGGATATCCTTGCAGGCAATGACACAAACAGTGATTTTTCTCATTCTGAAAGTCAGAATGGTTTGAAAGATGAAAATTATCTGAATACTGAAAAAATGGATGATCTTAAAGTTATGACAGCTCTCTATGAGTATTTTAGTCACACCCACAAAAAAGAAATCAAAGAACTACATGAACGTTTTGGAGTGCATATAAGAAGTAAAGACAACCACGATGGAACCACAGCAATAAACTTCATTTCTGATGAAAGTCCTGCATCGTTGAAAGCAGCTCTTAATTTTTTTATCAGTACTTTTCAGAGAAGTATAGGAGATCTGAAACAGGAAAAAATTCCCATAACAAACAGTTACCCATTAGAGGAGACAATAATGAAATTGAATGAAAGATTTAGTAATCTTCTTGTTAAAGTGGAAGGGAATCAGTTCCTACTTCGTGGTCCAGAGAGTGAGATTTCAGATGCCAAAAGATTTCTAGCAAAGGAAAGTAAGAACAGCCAAGCTGAAAAGAATATGGAAGCATCATCTGTATCATACAAATACAGGAATGGAATTCCAGTTGATGCTTCTGTGTTTAAATTGTTGGAAACCATATTAAAGAAAGAACTTGAAAACATTGCAGACAAATTTGATACAAAAATAGAAATAATAGACAATTCATATGACCAGAAGATGCTTATATTTAGGCCTAAGATCCAAACTTCTGATCTGTCATCACATGCTACTGAAAGTTTCATCAATGCATTTCAAAGTGCCTCTGCAATGTTAAGAGAAAAAGTCATCAGCCTGAAGCTTTCAGAAGATCAGAAGAAAACTTTAAATGTGCTACTCAAGGAAAAACAATTAGAAGATCTTCATGTAGAACTTAAGAAGAAGGAAGACAAGTTAATCTTAATCGGTTTACCAGACCATCTTTATGGTGCTGAAAAGTGTATTATGAACTTTCTTAATATTGAAGACTCAACACAAACTAAAAATAAGGCACCACTGTCCTCTGGTCTCAGCTCTCAAGAAGCTACAGGAGCAGTTAAGAAGAAATTTGGTATCAGGCAAAAGAATAATCTTACTTTTGAAGGACAGGCTAAGGCAAAGACAGAAGAAAAAGATGATGATTGTCCAATTTGCATGGACAGAATTAAGAATAAAGAAACACTGAAAAAGTGCAAACATGCATTTTGCAAAAGTTGCATTGACCAAGCCATGGCTATTAAGCAAGTTTGTCCTGTTTGTAATACTGTCTATGGAGTCATGAGCGGAAACCAACCAGAGGGAACAATGACAACTAGACAAATGATGATCTCTCTCCCTGGTTATGAGAATTGTGGTACTATCGAAATTACCTATAATATGAAAGGTGGTGTCCAAACTGTAAGTATATTTAAAGATTCCTAAAAGATATTTTTCCCACAGCAAAACCAATACTGAATAACTGTTTTCCCATTGTTTTAATTCAAGTCCAGGAAAGACCTTTCTTTGGTCTGTATTAATCTGCAAGTAGTTAATCCAGTGGTTTTAGGTGCAATTAAGTAATATGGAAGGAATTAAATGGTCAGATGGTAGCCCTCCATTTTATATGAACCAGGACAGAGCTACCTGTCTTTAATTTGTACATTGGGAATAACTGAACTGATGATATGTATGGAGTGATACCATGTAAACAAGGTTTTTGTGAGTATAATGATTCTCTGGGGCATTCTCTTCTCTGTATCCAAAAATGACAATGGATGCATGAGTGATGACAAGAAAATGTGACTGAAACTTAGGGGAAAGAAAGTATCTGATGAAAAAAACCTCCCCAAGATCAGTCATCAGTCATGCTACATCCTTCTGAATCAAAGGCAAGATAAAAAGTATTCTGAAAGCTGGGATGTATAATTTTCATGCTTTTAAAGTATTTATAATATACAATGTCTTTTTGTTTTGTTTTTCTACAAAACAGATCAACCATCCAAACCCAGGGAAACCTTATCACGCAATTCAGCGGAGAGCATATTTACCTGACAATGTGGAAGGGCAAGAAATTCTGATGCTCCTCAGAAGGGCCTTTGACCAAAAACTGATTTTCACAGTGGGCCAGTCACGTACTACTGGTGCACAAAATGTTATCACATGGAATGATATTCACCACAAAACTTCCATGAGGGGAGGGCCTACCAAGTAAGTAGTCTTCTCTGTATATGATATTATTGCTACTCAGATGAGTCAGGAAGGCTGCCCTGAATATTTTCCATATTAGAGCTTTCAAATTTTGTCACTAACAAAGTGATTGTGCAATGCTCTGTGGATCCAGACACAACCAAGGATGAACTTAGTCTTCTGTTGCCCCTCAGGCCACTCAATCACGAGTGAGTTCCGTAAGGCACGTAGTTAATAACTGCTCTGATTAGAAATTACTTCTAGTACAGCAAGCTCTTGATAGCACCTAAGGTTGGACTCCTGATCTCAACCTCTCCTGTTACCTGCTATTTGGCACCAGGAGATGCCGGTCCATTATGATACCAGTAAAGATGGCACTCAGACGTTGTAAATTATGATTTGAAATTCTACTTAAAGGAGCTAGCAGCAAGAAGGAATAGATGATAGTATAGATATGGTCATGTCCTTTTAGGTGGTAGGAACCATGAATTGTGCAGCATTTAGTGGGTCTCTGCTCAGAACACAGGTCACTGTGCTGGCCCCATCCACAGAAAGGGTTACCCCATTTTGGTCTTTCAAGCTGTCACAGGATTTTCTGAGTAGATGACAACTCTATTCAGCATTTCTTGAGGACTCGCTGCACTTCTAGATAAAGGCAAGGACATGCGGATGGAGCAATCACTGGTACTGAGCGGGAGCTGCCTGCAGCAGAGACACGAGGGAGGCTTGGATCAGCCCTTCATGTCCTTCCAGGGCTTGTTGCAGCCTCTGAGGAGCAGATGTTGTCCCGAAAGCTCTAAAGATTTGTGTCTAGATCCTCCTGACTGGGCTAGGATCATAAAAGAGCAAAAAGTATCAGTTTCACTTTATCCCCCACTCTGCACAAATTCTCTCCCTGGTTATCACTTTCTTCCTACACACTTCTGGTGATGCACTACTTAAAAATCCAGAGGTGCCATTATGTTTCTGATTTGAATGCTCACTTGGATATGCTTCAGATCTGATTTTTCTTTTTAGAAAGATATACACCCAAACACACTATCATTTTGAAGAGACACAGCAGGCAGCTTTGAAAATCAAGTTCTTATTGTCAGTTTGGGCAACAAAATACAGCAGTTCCTTAAGTCTGTAGCTTTACCCTGTCAGTACTACTTCTCTGACCAGCAATACGGGGTCTGTTTTCTCTATGGGGCAAGAAGTGCATAAAACTTTTAAAGAGATTCATGAAAATATTTTGATGGGAAGATTCTGTAGAATTTTCAAGTGCTTCATTGCAGAAGTTGCTCAAACAATTCTTTTCTTCTCCTAGTTTTGGTTACCCTGATCCTGATTATCTGCAGCGGGTTCGATCTGAATTGAAAGCAAAAGGAATTGAGTAAAGAAATGTATCAACTGTCAACTCTTATGCTGAATAACTGAACGCTCAGCAGTCAGTTTACTATTCAAGCACTAAGAGGAGAGAAATTACTTTGTTCAACTGCTGTACCTAAATCGCTTGTATTTCACACTCAGCTAAGAAAAGTAATCTTTTATCATCAAACAATATATGTTCTTTTCACAAATCATTTACTTTTCTATATGTGTAGCCTTTACAGAATTTGGGTTTTGTGAATGGAGTATCAGTACTTGTTGCACCTGTTGAATATCAGATATATCACATTGTTGATAATGCTTTACTGGTGACTCTGATCTCCACTTTTTCCCACACATCTTTAGTCTGACTGCCAAAACCATTAGATCCAGCACTGGCTTTTATTGCATACACTTAACTTTAGTAGAAACACTTAACGTTAGCTTTGTGTTATTATGTCTGTCACAGTGAATAGCATCACGTAACCCATCTAATAGAAAATTTTCTTGCTACAGTGTCATCTGTGATCAGGCTATGAAATTCTGCTTATTTTTCTTTTTCATGGTAGAAATGTCATTAGTAGCTTGGGTTTTGCACATGGAATTAGCGTGGCTCATATATAAGTGGGTGCATGGATTCTGCTTTGTTTCTAGCTCTGCACAAGTGATGAATGCTCAGAGCCACCTTGAAGCAAATGGAAAGTATATATGACCATCTCTGATAATGGGCTCCTGGGTCTTTGCCTGCCATTGTGCTTAAGCTTAAATACAACTTTTAAATCAGCTTTGCAACTATACAACTGTATTCTTCCCATTGATTCCAATGTAAGTTTAGATTGTATCGTAAACTTAGTCTGCAGTGTCTAAACAACCTACTAATTACCTGTATGGTGGTGTGTCACAAACAGACATCATTTCAGTGAGTTGAATCATTTTTGTAAGATCCTGAAAACAACTTAAAAAGAAAATATAAAAATACCATCTGTGTGTTTCTCTATTCTTCTGTACACAATTTCTGTACAATTTTTCTCCTCGTGATACATAAAGCTATATATTTTTTTAAAATGTAGGAGCTTCCCTGCGACACCGTGATTTGGGGTGATTTGGACTCCATATCACATCCCTTTTTTTTTTTTTTAAAGATTCTCACATGGTGAGTACTACTCAGTATTAGTAGGCAGTACTACTTTACCACCTCGACTTTCATATTTAGTAGTGGACCCTGTTTGGTTTCCAAGTGGGTTGGGATGTCTTTACAGCTGTGGTTTTGTGCTCCTGTATTTGTTGTAACATTTTACACTATTCCATGTTCCCCTCCTTCTCTGTGCAGTAAGATACCAACATTCCAGTTGTTTCTAAGTGCCTAAGCTTTTCTTCACACTGAAACAAGCTGTTGTGCTTTAACCCCAGCTGGCAACTATGTACCATGCAGACACTCACCCCCCAAACCTGGTGGGGCAGAGAATCAGAAAGAAAAGGTAAACCTTGTGCATTGAGACAAGAGCAGTTTAATAACTGAAACAAAATAAAATATACTAATACAAATAATTGTAATGGAGAGGGTGTGTGGGAAGAAATAAACCCCAGGAGAAACAAGTGATGCACACTACATTGCTTACCACCTGCTGACCAGCGCATCACTGAGTAGCCATCACCCCCCACCAGCTGTCTCCCCCCCGATTTCTATACTGAGCATGATGCTTTATGGTGTGGAATATTTGGCCACTTTGTGTCACCTGTCCTGGCCATGCTCCTTCCTAGCCATGCTTGCTGGGAGAGCACAGGAAGCTGAAAATTCCATGACTTGGGGTAAACACTCCTCAGCAACAACCAAAACATCAGTGTGTTATCAGCATTGTTCTCATACTAAATCCACAACACTGCCCTGTACCAGCTACTAAGAAGAAATTAACTCTCCCAGACCAGGAAAGCTGTGAAGATCAAATCTCCCTAGCATCTTTTACTCTCTCATTTCACTTTCTGTCCCATTAAACCATTTCACAGTGTCACACCCCTATCCAGTAATTCACTGGGTCCCATTTTGTCTGTGGCAAAGTTTGCAGGCTGAGTTGTGCAGCAGAGTCCTGTTGACTGAAGTGGAAAGGTCCCAAGCCTTTATCCCATAACCAGCTGTACAGACCTTTACTTCCTAATCATAGCTGTACAGCTTAGGAATAAATGTACTTGATTTGCAGTCACAGTCAGGAATTTTGCCTGGGTTACAGTAAGGGAGGAGAGCATGTAATGGGGCTTACTGTTGAGAGAACAGTGTGCTAGAAACAACAGATTATTAAGTTGCCCATGGAGAAACAAAGGCATTCCCATGGGTTGCTCAGCAGTTGTCTGATGATACCTTTGCTCAGCTGACATCCACCCATACTTATCATATTCAATGACATTTGGTTATTTATGTGTTTTCTCTATGAACTTTCAGTGAAGTTGGGGGGGGGGGAAATAATTTATCTGCTATTTTAGTGTTACATAAGTAAAATACGCAGTATGAAATAGCTGAGAACCGAAACCTTTTAAAGGAGAAGTTCTGAGCACTCAGCTGAAAATGTCTCAGCTAGCTGTCACGTTGGTCTGAGGGAAATACTCCTTCGTTGCAATCTTGCACAGTGGCAGAAGCTTCTCTGACAGCGAATCATGAAAAGGGGTAATTTTACTTTGAGTTACGACTTGATTTGAAAGTTTAAGGCAGGATGAGGGAGTGTTAATCAGTGCGTGACCATTATAAGGTCCGGCGTTGAAAACACTGTACTTGTGACACCCGTGGAGGAACAACGGGCTGTGCAGCCCGGGAGCGCTCCTCGGACCGTCAGTGGCCGCTCCTGCCCCATGAGGAGGCGTGGGGGGAACCGCAGCCCCCGGCCAACCCCGGACCTGTTCCCGGCGCTGGGCGGAGCCCGGCACGTCGAGTTTCGTCGAAGAAATGAAAGCGAAAGCGGCGGGGAGCGGAGCCGTCGGTGGGGCGATGGCGGGGCAGCGGCCGGGCGCCTTCCCGCTGCTGGTGCGCGGGGACTGGGGCTCCGCCGAGCCGCCCCCCGCCCTGAGGAAGAAGCTGCTCTGCTACTTCCAGAGCCAGAAGCGCTCGGGAGGCGGCGAGTGCGAGCTGCGGGCCGG